>NC_069502.1:1059988089-1060160589 GCF_027579735.1 Bombina bombina | reverse complement strand
GTTAACAATTGGCCAGACAATTGAACTGAAAGTTAAGTACATCAGCTTATTCGCGGCGAGCGAGGCGTCAAATTTATCAATATTCCGCCACTGCTCGCGGCGGGCTAGAGGTGTCTATTTGTTGTGGGATTATTAGTACATAGCTACAGCGGACACCATTTCGCCCGCGGCGAGTAACGGCGAGTTTAGCCGCGACTAAAATGACGGATGAATTGACGGCTTAGTACATGGAGCCCTAAAAGTAAAAAGGTGAGTCATTGTGAATCTCATTTGCATATCTTACCCAGATTCCTTTGCTGCATTGGAAACAGTGTAGTCAGAAAGTTTCTGGGTTTAAAGCAAGTCTTCTGACTTGTTTAGATTTGTGAATGGTTTACACAATGAGTTATTTTCTCTATATTATATATATATATATATATATATATATATATATCATATATATATATATATATACACAGTATGTGTATATAAATATATATATATATATATACATACAAATACATCTTTAGACATGGAGGACGCGCTATCCCAATGATCAAACAATCATGTTTACTTACAACTTGTAATACGAGAGGAAAACCGAATGCGCGCAAAGCTAGCTAGCGCATAACTGTTAGAGTTCCATTCATAATTTGGCCAAAATGGTCAAAAATTACAATTGTCCCTGCTTGTAAGTCACAATCTTCTCTGTCTGTGTTTTTAGCTTGGTTTTAGTGTTCTAAAATGCAAATAATAGTCTATATTTATTTAAACAACAAATGTTACCTTTCTAATTATAGTATATTTTTATGTTTATGATGGTACTATGTATCCAAAAGAATTAAAAATGATATAAAAACTACCTTTAAGTTGCTTGTATAAGCTGTATATTGACATGTTAATATTGCCTATATTACATAATACAGGTAGCCCTCAGTTTTCGCCGGGGTTAGGTTCCAGAAGGAATGGTTGTAAATCGAAACCATTGTAAATTGAAACCCTGTTTATAATGTAAGTCAATGGGAAGTGAGGGAGGTAGGTTCCAGGCCCCTCTCAAAATTGTCATAAGTAACACCTAATACATTATTTTTAAAGCTTTGAAATGAAGACTTTAAATGCTAAACAGCATTATAAACCTAATAAAATAATCACACAACCCAGAATATATAATTAAAATAAGTTAAATGAACAAAAACATTTGCTAAATAGCATTATAAACCTAATAAAATAATCACACAACACAGACTTCACTTGCATTTTTCTGCAAACAGTTCTTTCTATGCATTCCAATCTGGACTGAATTATAGTCAGGAAGATCTTGTTCCTTTGAAATCTGCTCGATAGCTCAGGTCTGGTTAAACTGATTAATTTCAGCTTGCTTGGCTTTGCTGCAACACAAGCGGAGAGCTCCATCTACTGGCTATTTTGATAAATGCACTGCATCTCAATGCTTTTCAATAGCAGTCACATGACTGGGAAAAAAGGTTGTTATTCTGAAACGGTGTAAATTGAACCATTGTAAAACGAGAGCCACCTGTATATTGTTGTTTACACTTGGTCCCAAGCAGTTTGGATAAAGGGATTTCTACCTGTAATACTTGACTGCAAAGGGCTCCAATGCACTAATATATATATATATATATATATATATATATATATATATATATAATCCTGGACAAATGGATGCACTCTCAGGTCTTTTGATGAAAAAGTAAATACTCTTTAATGGAACGTTCAGCGGTCGCCAACCAGTGGTCCATGGACCACTGGTGGTCCACGAGAAGATGTTGGTGGTCCTTGACACCGTCTGGTGTGCTGCTCAGGGAAAGATGCTTCCATTCTAAAGCCAGCAGAGGTTGGTATTGTCTTGGCTTGAAATAGTGGAATTAAATTATATAAAAAAAGAATATCTTTAAAAAAAAAATCTCTCTTATATTTCATTTATTTTCTTCCCTTTACCTGTCTCTTTGTAGTAATTTTCCTAATTCCTTACATCACTGTTTGTCTTCTTCCCCTCCATCTTCTTTTTTTTTATATTATTAAATATTAATTATTTTTCATTCTAATAATTTTCCTGCGCACAAAGCCATTCCACCTGAATTTCAGTAATTGCCATCCAGCAGATCAGCCATATCCCACCAGTATTATAGTAATTGTCAGTAACATCAGTCGTGGTTGGCTCACATCCATATTGAGATATTTGTGATGTAAACTTAATTTATGACTCCAATGTTTGTCCATGATCATAAGTAGTTTTGAATAATTCCTAACTGGTGAGGTGACTTGGAAGTCTTGTGGTCCTTTTAAACATAATTCTTTTTTTCCCCACTTTCTACCTCTCTGTTTCCAGCTCAAAAGTTGGCACTCACCCTTCATCTGTCATTTGGAAGTATTCTCTCATTTCTTTCATTCAGTTAGTCAATTCCAAAAAAATATTCTTAAAAATGTGTAAATATATACATAATGTAAACTTAGCTATGGTTATACCAGTTATGTACAGTATGCGTGTGTGTGTATATATATATATATATATATATATATATATATATATATATATATATATATATATATATATATATACAGTATATATATACATACACATACACATACATAGAGGTTTGTATCTTTTAAAAAAAAAATCGTTAGTGGTCCATGGGATTCAAAATTGTGAGTTTAGTGGTCCCTGAGGTTCGAAAGGTTGGCGGCCCCTGGACTAGTTAGTAAATAGTTATTAACTATTTACTAGCTACCTAGTTAAAATAAATACAAATTTACCTGTAAAATAAAACCTAACCTGAGTTATACTAACACCTAACCTTATACTACAAATAAATAAATTACATTAATTAAATACAATTAACTAAATTACAAAAAAACCCCACTAAATTACACAAAATTTAAAAAAAATTATCAAATATTTAAACTAATTATACCTAATCTAATAGACCTATCAAAATAAAAAAGCCCCCCAAAATAAAAAAACCCTAGCCTACAATAAACTACCAATGGCCCTTAAAAGGGCCTTTTGCTGGGCATTGCCCCAAAGAAATCAGCTCTTTTACCTGTAAAAAAATAATACAAGCAATCCCCCAACAGTAAAACCCACCACCCACACAACCAAACACCCCAAATAAAGTCTTATCTAAAAAAACCTATGCTCCCCATTGCCCTGAAAAGGGCATTTGTATGGGCATTGCCCTTAAAAGGGCATTTAGCTCTTTTTCCACCCAAACCCTAAGCTAAAAATAAAACCCACCCAATAAACCCTTAAAAAAAACCTAACACTAATCCCCAAAGATCGACTTACAGTTTTTGAAGACCCGACATTCATCCTCAACGAAGCAGCAGAAGTCCTCATCGAAGCCGGCAGAAGTCTTTATCCAGACGGCATCTTCTATTTTTATCCATCTGGCACAGAGCAGCTCCATCTTCAAGACATCCAGCGAGGAGCATCCTCTTCAATCGACGTCTCTTCCAGAATGAAGGTTCCTTTAAGGGACGGCAGAGCGGCTCCATCTTCAAGACATCCAACGCGGAGCATCCTCTTCAATCGACGTCTCTTCCAGAATGAAGGTTCCTTTAAGGGACGTCATCCAAGATGGCGTCCCTTGAATTCCGATTGGCTGATAGAATTCTATCAGCCAATCGGAATTAAAGGGTAAAAAAATCCTATTGGCTGATTGCATCCAATCAGCCAATAGGATTGAGCTTGCATTCTATTGGCTGTTCCAATCAGCCAGTAGAATGTGAGCTCATTCCTATTGGCTGATTGCATCAGCCAATAGGATTTTCTACCCTTTAATTCCGATTGGCTGATAGAATTCTATCAGCCAATCGGAATTTAAGGGACGCCATCTTGGATAACGTCCCTTAAAGGAACCTTCATTCTAGAAGAGCCGTCGATTGAAGAGGATGTTCCACGCCGGATGGATGAAGATAGAAGATGCCGTCTGGATGAAGACTTCTGCCGGCTTGGATGAAGACTTCTGCTGGCTTCGATGAGGACTTCTGCCGCTTTGTTGAGGATGGGTGTCGGGTCTTCAAAAACTGTAAGTCGATCTTTGGGGGTTAGTGTTAGGTTTTTTTAAGGGTTTATTTGGTGGGTTTTATTTTTAGCTTAGGGTTTGGGCGGAAAAAGAGCTAAATGCCCTTTTAAGGACAATACCCATACAAATGCCCTTTTCAGGGCAATGGGGAGCTTAGGTTTTTTTAAGGGTTTATTGGGTGGGTTTTATTTTTAGCTTAGGGTTTGGGTGGAAAAAGAGCTAAATGCCTTTTTAAGGGCAATGCCCATACAAATGCCCTTTTTTAGGGCCATGGGAGCTTTGTTTTTTTTAGATAGGATTTTATTTGGGGGGTTTGGTTGTGTGGGTGGTTGGTTTCACTGTTGTGGGTTGTTTGTATTATTTTTTTACAGGTAAAAGAGATTATTACTTTGGGGCAATGCCCCGCAAAGGCCCTTTTAAGGACCATTGGTAGTTTTTTGTAGGCTAGGGTTTTTTGGGGGGCTTTTTTATTTTGATAGGGCTATTAGATTAGGTGTAATTAGTTTAAATATTTGATCATTTCTTTTTTATTTTGTGTAATTTAGTGGGGGGTGTTTGTAATTTAGTTAATTATATTTGATTAATGTAATTTATTTAATTGTAGTGTAAGGTTATGTGTTAGTGTAACTCAGGTTAGGTTTTATTTTACAGGTAAATTTGTATTTATTTTAACTAGGTAGTTAGTTAATAGTTAATAACTATTTACTAACTAGTCTACCTAGTTAAAATAAATACCAACTTGCCTGTGAAATAAAAATAAAACCTAAGATAGATACAATGTAACTATTAGTTATATTGTAGCTAGCTTACGGCTAGATTTAGAGTTCTGCGGCCAAAGGGGTGCGTTAGCTATGCGTGCTTTTTTCCCCCCGCACCTTTTAAATACCGCTGGTATTTAGAGTTCACAGAATGGCTGCGTTAGGCTCCAAAAAAGGAGCGTAGAGCATATTTACTGCCACTGCAACTCTAAATACCAGCGTTGCTTACGGACGCGGCCAGCTTCAAAAACGTGCTCATGCACGATTCCCCCATAGAAAACAATGGGGCAGTTTGAGCTGAAAAAAAACCTAACACCTGCAAAAAAGCAGCGTTCAGCTCCTAACGCAGCCCCATTGTTTACTATGGGGAAACACTTCCTATGTCTGCACCTAACACCCTAACATGTACCCCGAGTCTAAACACCCCTAACCTTACACTTATTAATCCCTAATCTGCCGCCCCCGCTATCGCTGACACCTGCATATTTTTTTTAACCCCTAATCTGCCGCTCCATATACCGCCGCAACCTACAATATACCTATGTACCCCTAATCTGCTGCCCCCTAACACCGCCGACCCCTATATTATATTTATTAACCCCAAATCTGCCCCCCACAACGTCGCAGCCAGCTACCTACAATAATTAACCCCTAATCTGCCGATCGGATCTCGCCACTAGTCTAATAAATGGATTAACCCCTAAAGCTAAGTCTAACCCTAACACTAACACCCCCCTAAGTTAAATATAATTTAAATCTAACAAAATAAATTAACTCTTATTATATAAATTATTCCTATTTAAAGCTAAATACTTACCAGTAAAATAAACCCTAATATAGCTACAATATAAATTATAATTATATTGTAGCTATTTTAGGATTAATATTTATTTTACAGGCAACTTTGTAATTATTTTAAACAGGTACAATAGCTATTAAATAGTTAAAAACTATTTAATAGCTAAAATAGTTAAAATAATTACAAAATTACCTGTAAAATAAATCCTAACCTAAGTTACAATTAAACCTAACACTACACTATCAATAAATTAATTAAATAAAATACATACAATTTTCTACAATTAAACCTAACACTACACTATCAATAAATTAATTAAATAAAATACATACAATTATCTACAATTAAACCTAACACTACACTATCAATAAATTAATTAAATACAATACCTACAAATAAATACAATGAAATAAACTAACTAAAGTACAAAAAATAAAAAAGAACTAAGTTACAAAAAATAAAAAATATTTACAAACATTAGAAAAATATTACAACAATTTTAAACTAATTACACCTACTCTAAGCCCCCTAATAAAATAACAAAGTCCCCCAAAATAAAAAAATGCCCTACCCTATTCTAAATTAAAAAAGTTCAAAGCTCTTTTACCTTACCAGCCCTTAAAAGGGCCATTTGCGGGGCATGTCCCAAAGAATTCAGCTCTTTTGCCTGTAAAAAAACCCCCATACAATACCCCCCCCCCAACATTACAACCCACCACCCACATACCCCTAATCTAACCCAAACCCTCCTTAAATAAACCTAACACTAAGCCCCTGAAGATCTCCCTACCTTGTCTTCACCTCACCGGGTTCAGCGATCGGTCCAGAAGAGGGTCCGAAGTCTTGATCCAAGCGGCGGCTGAAGAACTCCATCCTCGGGCTGAAGTCGGAAGTCCATCATCGGGATGAAGTCTTCTATCAAGCGGCATCTTCAATCTTCTTTCTTCCGGAGAAGAACGGAGCGGAGCCATCTTCTTCCCAGACGACGCGGATCCAACCTCTTCAACCGACGCCTACTTGCCGAATGACGGTTCCTTTAAATGACGTCATCCAAGATGGCGTCCCTCGAATTCCGATTGGCTGATAGGATTCTATCAGCCAATCGGAATTCAAGTTCAATCCGATTGATCCAATCAGCCAATCAGATTGAGCTCGCATTCTATTGGCTGTACCTTAATTCCGATTGGCTGATAGAATCCTCTCAGCCAATCGGAATTCGAGGGACGCCATCTTGGATGACGTCCCTTAAAGGAACCTTCATTCTTCAGTTGGACGTCGGAAGAAGAAGATTGATCCACGCTGGAGGTCTTCAAGATGGAGCCGTTCCTCATCGGATGAAGATAGAAGATGCCGCTTGGATCAAGATGGTTGCCGGTCCGGATCTCCTCTTCTTCCCGGATAGGATGAAGATTTTGGAGCCTCTTCTGGACATCTTCAGCCGCTGCTTGATAGAAGATTTCAGCCGGATTATGGATTGCCAGCCCCCTCTTGGGCTTGGATGAAGATTTCGGAGCCTGGAGCGATCGGTGAACCTGGCATGGTGAAGATAAGGTAGGAAGATCTTCATGGGCTTAGTGTTAGGTTTATTTAAGGGGGGTTTGGGTTAGATTAGGGGTATGTGGGTGGTGGGTTGTAATGTTGGGGGGGGTATTGTATGTTTTTCTTTTACAGGCAAAAGAGCTGAATTCTTTGGGGGCATGCCCCGCAAATGGCCCTTTTCAGGGCTGGTAAGGTAAAAGAGCTTTGAACTTTTTTAATTTAGAATAGGGAAGGGCATTTTTTTATTTTGGGGGTCTTTGTTATTTTATTATGGGGCTTAGAGTAGGTGTAATTAGTTTAAAATTGTTGTAATATTTTTCTAATGTTTGTACATATTTTTTTATTTTTTGTAACTTAGTTCTTTTTTATTTTTTGTACTTTAGTTAGTTTATTTAGTTGTAGTTATTTGTAGGTATTGTATTTAATTAATTTATTGATAGTGTAGTGTTAGGTTTAATTGTAGATAATTGTTGGTATTTTATTTAATTAAATTATTGATAGTGTAGTGTTAGGTTTAATTGTAACTTAGGTTAGGATTTATTTTACAGGTAATTTTGTAATTATTTTAACTATTTTAGCTATTAAATAGTTTTTAACTATTTAATAACTATTGTACCTGTTTAAAATAATTACAAAGTTGCCTGTAAAATAAATATTAATCCTAAAATAGCTACAATATAATTATAATTTATATTGTAGCTATATTAGGGTTTATTTTACAGGTAAGTATTTAGTTTTAAATAGGATTAATTTATTTAATAATTGTTAATTTATTTAGTTAGATAAAAATTATATTTAACTTAGGGGGGTGTTAGTGTTAGGGTTAGACTTAGCTTTAGGGGCTAAAAAATGTATTAGAATAGCGGTGAGCTCTGGTCGGCAGATTAGGGGTTAATGTTTGAAGTTTGGTGTCTGCGATGTTAGGGAGGGCAGATTAGGGGTTAATACTATTTATTATAGGGTTATTGAGGCGGGAGTGAGGCGGATTAGGGGTTAATAACTTTATTATAGTAGCGGTGCGGTTCGGTCGGCAGATTAGGGGTTAATAAGTGTAGGTAAGGTAGCGGCGATGTTGGGGGGGGCAGATTAGGGGTTAATAAATATTATGTAGGTGTCAGCGATGTTAGGGGCAACAGATTAGGGGTACATAGGGATAATGTAGCTGGCGGCGGTGTACGGAGCAGCAGATTAGGGGTTAAAAAAATTTAATAAAGTGGCGGCGGTGTGGGGGGGCCTCGGTTTAGGGGTACATAGGTAGTTTATGGTTGTTAGTGTACAGTAGTTAAGAGCTTTATAAACCGGCGTTAGCCCAGAAAGCTCTTAACTCCTGTTTTTTTTCTGCGGCTGGAGTTTTGTCGTTAGATTTCTAACGCTCACATCAGCCACGACTCTAAATACCGGCGTTAGAAAGATCCCATTGAAAATATAGGATACGCAAATGGCGTAGGGGGATCTGCGGTATGGAAAAGTCGGGGCTGCAAAGTGAGCATTAGATCCTTTCCTGACTGACTCCAAATACCGAAGGGCGGGTTAGGAGCCTCTAACGCTGGTTTTGACGGCTACCGCCCAACTCTAAATCTAGCCGTTAGGGTTTATTTTTAAAGGTAAGTATTTAGTTTTAAATATGAACTATTTAGTTAATGATAGTAATTTTTATTTAGATTTATTTTAATTATATTAAAGTTAGTGGGTGTTAGGGTTAGGGTTAGACTTAGGGTTGGGTTTAGGGGTTTATAACTTTAGTATAGTGGCAGCGACCTTGGGGGCAGCAGACTAGGGGTTATTAAATTTATGTAGGTGCCGGCGATATTGGGGGCAGCAGATTAGGGGTTAATAAGTATAATGATGGTGGCGGCGATGTTAGGGGAGGCAGATTAGGGGTTAATAAGTGTAATGTAGGTGGCAGCGATGTTGGGGGCGGCAGATTAGGGGTGTTTAGACTCGGGTTTATGTTAGGGTGTTAGGTGTAAACATAAATTTTGTTTCCCCATAGGAATCAATGCGGCTGAGTTATGGAGCTTTTCGCTCCTTTATTGCAGGTGTTAGGCTTTTTTTTAGCCGGCTCTCCCCATTGATGTCTATGGGGAAATCGTGCACGAGCACGTAAAACCAGCTCAAAGCAGCACTGGTATTTGTGTGCGGTATGGAGCTCAATTTTGCTCAACGATGCAATATTGCCTGCTAACGCTGGGTTTATAAAAACCTGTAATAGCGGCTCTATAGGGAGGTTAGCGGTGAAAATAACTTGCAAGTTAGTACCGAGCCGCTCTTACTGCAAAACTCGTAATCTAGCCGTATGTTTTTTGTGCAACCTTTTAGTCAAGTGTAACAGTTAACCACATCTCTGAAGTCACGCTAACATTATTACAAGTTGAAAGTAAACACATTCACTTGTAATATACGTGCCACTTCCCAAACCGCAAAGAGCCCCAATATACCATTTATTGCTAACACCCAACAGTTAGCGTGCCACTTGTTATCTAGCCCTTAGTGTTGTTATCCACTTATTTTTTTCAGTTTTTTTAGACTTGCTCCTATGGTGGGCTTTGCTGTGCATTGCTGAATTATTCCTCTGACCATTTTTGCCTGAACTTGACTACTCTTGCATGCTGATTCTTTACCTTTTTGCCTAACTGTGAATCAACTTTCTGCTTGTCTCAACTACTCTCTTGGATTAACCTTTTGTGCCTCATTGCCTGGCTGTTGCCGACCTTGCCTGTTCCGCTACGTCTTTCCTTGACCACAGCCACTTCTTCACTATAAACTATTAGAACACTTGGGAACTCTCCAACCAGCACCCAATAGCACTACATTTTTTAAATATTGTTAACCCATATTTTTAGTGGCAGCTAGTGGCATAATTGAAGTTCTTGTAGTATCTTAAAAGGAGAGGGGAAGTGGGACAAGAAGGGGTTAAATAGCACTCATTCCAATATGTATTGTAATACTTGTTGAAAAAATATTTCAACTATAGAGTTTAGGTAATTTAAAAAATTAAATTTTATTGTACACTTATTAAAATATAATTAATATAACCACCAGTAGATAGATCCTAATATATGAGGTATAGTCTCCCAAAAACCAAATAATGCGGCACACTAAAGAGAGAAAGAGGAAAACACAGTGCAACCACCCCCTGTATTCCTGGCCGGTATCAGGATACCCCGGCTTCAGGTGACAGGGATGGCCAAGGAGACTGAGTTCCTTAGATAGCCGCAAGCTAGAAATTATGGAGACTGCTAATATAATTGAATTTTAAAATCAACAACCATTCACACCATCGCACAAACGCGTTTCAGCCGAGTAGCCGCCTTTCTCAATGTGCTTTTTAAAAAATTGACAAGACGAGTCGTATGTGGGAAGGTCCTTAAATACCCTGTGTTATTCCCCCAAAAACAATCAGATCGCCTGCGTCGTTAACGCCCATCATTGAGCGAATCATATGCAATGTGATGTCACAGGGAGGAGAGAGGGTGTCTTGCACGAACGTATGTGTCGATAGGCTGCTGGTATAATATACCTTGACCAATCCAAAGCGTAACACTTCTGGTTTTGTTTACATGCAACCTGATCGCTGCTATACCACGATCATCATATTTAAGTCCTTGCCAAATACCTCAAATTTATTTTCCAAACTTTGCGTGCACTTTAGGAAGCGGATGCATACGCCACTCTGTATATCCCAAATGAAAGTTTTCATTATTATATGATGTGCATATCAGGATTACATCAAATTATATTAATAATTATTACTTTCGTAAGTTATTTGCGGCGAAGCAAAAATTGCTATCCATAAAATGTGTCAATAATAGCCGTAAAATAATTGTTAAAGCTTTTTACACATTATACATTGTGATAATCATTGTGAACCACATATTATTAGAATAAATTATGTAGTACTTAGATCACAGGATGTAATTACACTGTTATGATAGAAATTATTTCAGACATATTTCTGTAATTTAAAAGTTTATAATATCTTTACAGTCGAGAAACTTCAAAAAATATATCTGCAAAATAAAGGAATTTTTGGTGTGTAATGACTGCTATATATATTGGTATCATGGTGTATTCCCCATATTTTGCAATTTTGTGATATACCTATGCACCTATAGGGTTAATAACCAATTTTATTTTTTATAAAGATGTTGTAATATGCAGCTCCTATTATTCAGATAAATCTGACATGATGTCTGAAAAATTCTACAATAGTTAAAACTTTAAGTAATGGAGTTTAACCTAATTCACTGGCTATAAGTAATATGTTTGGACTATTATTTATGGATGCAATAATAGTAGCATTTATACACAAGATTTCTTTTGTTTATTAAGTCAAACACAATAATTTTCGTTGGAATGGCTTCTGGGTGCAAGCCAAAAGATGGGAAAAAAATTAATTTTGCAGACTATTAGAGAGTACATACTATTAATATTAGATTGAAAACATTTATTTATAGGAACACCCAAAAATTATTGTCCTCATTCATGCCATTAGGCATTACAGAGTTCAAATTGAAGATCCATTTTGCTTCCTTTTTTAATAAGGCCTGCTCTATGTCTCCACCACGGATACCAGGTCATAGTGTTTCTAATCCCCAACACCTAAACGTACTCGTTTTTCCATTATGGTATTGTAAAAAATGCCTTGCAACGCTGGTAATTTGCTTACCATTTTCAACATCTTTAGCAGCATTTCTAATGTTGCTGAGATGTTCAGTCATTCTTGTGCCCATTGCTCTAGTTGTCATGCCCACGTAGAATAAATTACAACTGCAGGTGAAACAATATATTACATTCATGGTTTTACAAGAAATATGTTTTTGGATAGTCCATTTCCTCTTGAACCTATCTAACATAGTTTTCTTTTTAACCATATGTGTACATATTTTGCAGTTGCCGCAGGCAATTGAACCCTTATATAAAGGTTTTTTTTTTGGCATTTCTATTGAAATGACTGACTGTTAACTGGTCACTAAGGTTGCAGGCACGTCTATAGGTGAACATTGGTTTCATAGGGAGTATAGATTTAAGATGCTCATCCAATTGAAAGATGTGCCAGTGTTTTAATAACACGTTAAATACCTGGTTACTTTGACTACAGTATGTTGAGATGAATCTTAAGGGATTAGTATTCCCATCTTTGTTTTTTGGTTCTAAAAGTTCCTGTCTTTTTTTGTTTAAAGCCCTCTGATAGGCGCTTTTAAAGACTTATTGGAGTACCCTTGTTGTAGCAACCTGCTTCTCAGATCATTTGCAGCCTCCTGGAAAGATTCCAGTGATGAGCTATTCCTGCGGATTCTTAAATATTCACCCATTGGGAGACTTTTAATCGTATTTGGGTGATGAAAACTGCTTGCACTTAAGATATTATTTGTTGCCGTAGGCTTTCTGAAAGTGTCAGTTTCCAGATGGTCATTAACTTTCATAATAATTAGATCTAAAAATTCCACCTTTGTATCATCATGTGTCATGGTTAGATGAAGTCCAACGGGATTATTATTATGTAATGAAATTAACTCATTCAACATTTTAATAGACCCCTCCCATACAAAAAAGATATCATCTATATACCTGGACCAGTGGGTGATATATTGTGTGTACTGTTGTAAAGTTTTGTGAAATACAACAGTTTCCTCCCACCAGCCCAGGTATATATTTGCGTATGTTGGGGCACATGATGTCCCCATCGCCGTACCACACGACTGTAAATAAAATTTCCCATTGAAAACAAAATAATTATGTTCCAAAACAAATTCCAATAAATCAATTATGAATTGTTTGGCTTCATTAGGTATAGTATCATATTAAAAGGGACACTGTACCCAAAATTTTTCTTTTGTGATTCAGTTAGAGCATGCAATTTTAAGCAACTTTCTAATGTACTCCTATTATCAAATTTTCTTCATTGTCTTGGTATGTTTATTTGAAAAGCAAGAATTTAAGTTTAGATGCCGGCCCATTTTTGGTGAACAACCTGGGTTGTCCTTGCTGATTTGACAGCACCAATAAAAAAATGCTGTCCATGGTTCTGAACTACAAATTTGCTGGCTCCTTAGCTTAGATGCCTTCTTTTTCAAATAAAGATATCAAGAGAACGAAGAAAAATTGATAACAGAAGTAAATTGGAAAGTTGCTTACAATTGCATGCTCTATCCGAATCATGAAAGAAAAAATTTGGGTACAGTATCCCTTTAATCAAAAAATGGGAAATAGCTTTGCAACTCCAGTGTCTCTCTATACTAGTATACAATGACTCCACGTCACGCCAAGTGACGAGAGTTGACTGTTGGGTTACAGTTAGTGTATTGATTTTATTTAGAACGTGCATCGTGTCTTTAGTATGTGAGGGTAATGAGTCTGCAATATTTCTGAGCCTAGCATCCACGTATTTGCTGTCCTTTTCCATTAGGGACCCAATGCCAGAGACAATGGGTCTCCCCGGTGGGCATTTTTGTTTTTTGTGGATTTTTGGTAGTAAATACAGTGTTGCTACTTTTGGGTGTTTAACTTCTAAATATTGAAGTTCCTTTTCGTCAATAATGCCATCAGATGCTGCAGAATTAATTAATTTGTTATACTGCTTTAAAAAATCTTCAGTTGGATTCCCAAATAGAGTTTTGTAATTTTTAGAGTTACTGAGTTGTTTTTTAGCCTCATTTATATACATGTTAGTAGGCCACACCACGATATTTCCCCCCTTATCGCTCTGTTTGATTTGGACATCCGTCCATTCATTTATAGAGTTTAAAGCAGACTTTTCCTCCACAGATACATTAGTTACAATTTTATCTCTATCTGTTGGAATTGCTAGTATATCTTGGCATACCAAGTCTAAAAACGTTAAGACGTTATGGGAGGTACTGGTTGGAGGTATGAAGTGCGATTTGGTTTTTATTACTTCTCGCCATTTAGTGTTTTTCTTAGTAATCTCATTTGGGTCATTTTCTGATTCTTCTAGAAGAGAGATTAATTTTTCAATCGCTATAGCGTCATTTTTATCTAGAGAATCAGTTTCAACATTTGTTGAAAAGTATTTTTTAAGTAGTATTTTGCGTGTGAAAAGGTGTACATCTCTAATAGTCTCAAGTGTGGGAGTTGGAACAAAAGACAGGCCTTTCTTTAAAACTGAAATTTGAGTCTCGGTTAAAGTTTTGTCAGAAAGATTTATTATACTTAATTCTTGTTGGTTGATTTCTTTTTGGCAAAGGATTTTTGATTGAATTTGACCTTCCTTCTTGTTATGGGTCTTTTTTCCTCTGCCCCTTCGGGTTCTACGCCTAAAGGGATATTACCAGTGTGATTGTGTGGGGTGATTCTGCTACGTAAGATGGGTTTAGGTCTTATTTCTTCTTCAGAAATATCCCCATCTCACAATCTTTGTCAGAAAAATCAGAATCAGTGTTTATTTTATTTGTGTTCCACGTATAAACAGATTTATTAGCATAATCGGTTAAATCTCTATCAATTTTTTTCTCTTTTTTATTCACAATATATTTAGCAAATCTCTCAACTTCTTCCTTAGTTTTTGCATAAGACTTTTGGAATTCCTCTTTTGATTCATATTGTTTCAATTCCCCACCTACTTTGATAATTTCTTCATTTATTTCATTTAACTTATCCATTTCATGCTCTATCAAATAGCCTATAATTTTAAGAGAGCACTCAGATTGAGCATCTTCCCATTTAAGTTTTAATGTGGGTTTGAGGTCTTGAAATTAGGGGAATTACTTAAGTCATAGCCCTCTAGGTATTACTTTATTGTCATTATAGAAGTTGAACATTCAAACAGACCGATAAGGGGGGAAATATCGTGGTGTGGCCTACTAACATGTATATAAATGAGGCTAAAAAACAACTCAGTAACTCTAAAAATTACAAAACTCTATTTGGGAATCCAACTGAAGATTTTTTAAAGCAGTATAACAAATTAATTAATTCTGCAGCATCTGATGGCATTATTGACAAAAAGGAACTTCAATATTTAGAAGTTAAACACCCAAAAGTAGCAACACTGTATTTACTACCAAAAATCCACAAAAACCAAAAATGCCCACCGGGGAGACCCATTGTCTCTGGCATTGGGTCCCTAACGGAAAAGGACAGCAAATACGTGGATGCTAGGCTCAGACATATTGCAGACTCATTACCCTCACATACTAAAGACACGATGCACGTTCTAAATAAAATCAATACACTAACTGTAATCCAACAGTCAACTCTCATCACTTGTGACGTGGAGTCATTGTATACTAGTATAGAGAGACACTGGGGTTGCAAAGCTAATTCCCATTTTTTGATTAAGGATGATACTATACCTAATGAAGCCAAACAATTCATAATTGATTTATTGGAATTTGTTTTGGAGCATAATTATTTTGTTTTCGATGGGAAATTTTATTTACAGTCGTGCGGTACGGCGATGGGGACATCATGTGCCCCCACGTACGCAAATATATACCTGGGCTGGTGGGAGGAAACTGTTGTATTTCATGAAACTTTACAACAGTACACACAATACAGGGAATATGAATAGACTGGTCCGGTCGCCAATGGCGACCTAAATTTCTTGCGGGCAAGTAACATTTTTAAGTTACCAGCCCGAGCGGCGACCTGACATTTTAAGTGGGATATAAGAAGCAATAATAAAAAATGTCAAATTGCCTTTCACATATCCGTACACATGGGAAAGGAGGTTGGAAAGGGGAGGTTATTTCTGTTAAATTCATTCAAAGACCTCCCCTTATCTCCATGGCTCTTGGTCTCTTCCTTGTCAGTTGCTACTTCCCACCCCTAAAGTTGTCTGCGCGGGAAGACATCCTGCTAGAGCGGTGAGTGTTTCTTCTCTCTGTGTGTGTATTAATGAAGTATGGGTTAAAGTGACTATATAGTTATGGTAGGCAGCTTGCTCATGTACATTATGCTGACGTACTCCAGGGTCCTCTGCAGTACTTCAGCACAATGTACACGATCAAGCTGCCTACTATAACAATATAGAGCAGTGCACAATTTTTCTGGACGCTATTGATGCTCAAAAAACTGACTTTACCGGGGGCGGAGTCTACTCTCAAAGCGGCAAGATGTGTCTCAATGAAGCTCTCTGAGTTTAAGCTATTATTTTGCAGTTTGTTCATACCAAAACCTACAAAATCTTGTCTTAATTTATCAGACTGCATTTCTATATGCTTGGAGTCTAGATTTACCTCAAGAGTGGATTCTCTGACTATATTATTGCCTATGCTCTTTGGGATCAGCTGCGTGACAGACATTCTCACAGGCCTGGAAGCCATATTGTAAGCAGCTGCATGTTACGAACATTAAGCGCTGTGGGAACCACGGAACGCAGGCCTGGGACTGACGCATTATTACCCCCCCCCATTACCGGGGTTACGGGATCCTATAAAAGGATATTGAAAGCTGTTCTTTTCCCTCTCTATCTAACAGCACATAGACTCTAGGGGATATACTCTCATATCTTCTATTACCCGCCTAGACAACAGCACTATGACACCTAAGTGGCAGCACCTTGAGAACTCAATGGCGGATCTACTAGACAAGCATTTTCGGAACTTGTCGGATCTCATTGCAGACAGCTTTGGGACACTTTCACAGATATGCATAGCCATCAGAGAGAATCGGATGCATACAACAACTCCATTGGAGCGAAAACCCACTGTGCGGCCTACAAATCACTTTACTCTAACAGCCAGGCAGGATGATACTTCTCCCGCAGACCCAATGGGTGGAGATTACTTGATATCCCTGGTGCCGGGCTCCATAGCGGCAGATGACAACGGAACTGTCGCAGAGACCGACCGGAGTGATGCCTCTGGGGACTGGCGACAACCTTTGGCAGAGCGTCCCACATTGGAAGAAGCATACAGACCTGTAGTCTGCTCGGGGTCTCCTGAGTGGACATGCAGTGTTCTGGGGTTGAAACAGAGGGGCCTGGGAATCCCTGGAAGTGCCGTGAGTAGACAAGAAAAAAAAACGCTGCACTGTTCTGCCCCACCTTGCGACTCACCGGACCGACGGCATCCCACTGTTCAGCTACACAAGCTACCCACACTAGATAAGGCAGGGAGCTTGGAAAGTTGCGCTCCTCAAAGGCGATGGCCCTGTCGTTGGTTGAACCAAGACCGTCCAGATAGCCGAATACCGGTAACAGGGGTAGGGTAGAGCCTTTTCTTACCGGACTGATTTTCTAGCCTGGGACACTACTCTGTTTGCCGACAGAATTACTAAATACTTAGTACTGCCCTGCTGGTTGATCATACTAGAGACACAACCTTCTAAAGCATATAGACCTGGACTTTATTGATACGATCTGTAATTCAGGACACTTGGGAGGTATGGAGGCAACTTTACTGCTCCGGTTGTAATTGTTAAGAGTTTACTATATGGCTGTCTCCCCATGCTGGGAGACTGCTTACTGAGAAGCCTTTATTGATGACTTGTGCTAAATGTTGGGACATATAAGTGTTTCTGTTCAGTTTCACATAGGGAAGATAGATATATGAGAACACAGAAAATAGGATATATAGGAGCGCCAATGGCTAAGATATACCACAGGAGTCAAAATATTAAAATCGAATATTTGTACAAGTATTTAATAAAATCTGCGTAGATAAAAAATAACAAAAATTGACAGAAATTGACAAAAACTAACAAAAATTAACAGATAATGAGATCAGAATATTAGACCGAACTGATGAACTCACTAGGGTACAAATTCTAGGGATAATATCCCTTTGATTCCTACTGCATGGATATAATCCAAAAATGAATTGGTACAGCTCATTTGTTTAAAAATGAGATCGTGAAATGTATGTGTCAATATAACCAAAAAAATAATAAAAATAGATTCAAATATAGAAAAATGAAAGGAAATATAATTGTGAAAAAATCCAATAAAGGATTAGTTTCTTAGTGAAAGACCCATATTATGAGTCTAAAAATAAATTTCCTTTATCAAATTTGAATGGATAGTGATAAAAAATGTATATATATATATGTATAAAAACAAATCAAATCTTTGTGATATATAATATTCCTGTGTATAATGTGCAATAATATAATACAATCAAAAATGAGTGAGTTAATGCAATACAATCAAAATTAAGTGGGTTTAACCATTTAAAACCTAAAGCTCAACTAAGCTGGTACCAGCTATAATTAAATTAGCTTTGGGACACACCGGTCCGTTCTAATAATAAAACTTTCTAATAATTGATATATATCCGGTTATAGAATCATATCGTATTACAATTTGTAGAATAAACAATTATAACATTTATGTCATCATTATAAACGATTGGATGAAAGAAGAATAATAATATAAAAAATATATATAAAAGACAGATGAAAAAAAGTCCAAAATCTATCAAATCCTGATGAAATGTAAGTAGTAACTCCTTCCTTGAAAGTCTAATTTGAATAAAGTCCTTGAGTATATTGAAGTCCAAAGTCCTAATCCTTAGATAGAGGTATATATAAAAAACCTAAAAGAAAAAAGAAAAAAGAAAAAAGAAAAAAGAAGAAAGAAGAAAGAAGAAAGAAGAAAGAAGAAAGAAGAAAGAAGAAAGAAAGAAGAAAGAAGAAAGAAGAAAGAAGAAAGAAGAAAGAAAGAAGAAAGAAGAAAGAAGAAAGAAGAAAAAAGTGCACTAAACAAATGTGCTTTTTGGGGTATGGACTATTGAAAATAGTCTTACCATTCAAAGCCCGGTCCTGGATATGATTAGCCTCTCAATCTTGGTTTTCGAATAGTCGTCTACGCGTTTCGGCCCTCTGAATGGGGCCTTTTTCAAGACATCTTAGACCTATTTAGGGGGTCTTTATTATAGTGAGCAGATATCGATCCTAGGCGCTGGTTACTTATTTTTATATATAGATATATGAGAACATTTGGGTGTGAAATTAATTTTTATGTCTCACAGCGGCCTCATGAAACACTGTCTTGTGGCTTACGACTCCATGGACTCTCTATAGCAGCCAGCTCTATGAGACGCATGGCTGAACGGAGTGCTAGTGTGTTGTTTGTTCCTTAATGTGGAGTAACTTTTCGCTACCAACATAAATACTGTTTATAGTTCAAGGGCTCATAGCCTATCCTAACAAATGTTTTCCACCACAACCCCTTTACAGACTAGTATTATCTAGCATGAGAGGCCCTGCAGGGATGCAACACACGTAATTTCTCAGCAGACATATTTATTTTGATATGCCCAAAAGGTCTTTGGCCTGTTGAACTACATTCTTCCTAGCAACGCCAACTATTATATATATGTACATAACTAGACTGGATTGGTGTGCATTCCATTTCTCTCTATCACTTATTCGTGCCCTACAATAATATTTTCCTATGAGTACCTGTTACTTAGGCTATATAGACATATAGGGACTGGTACGACTGGCGACTCACAACCTTACTTGATTGGGCGTACCACTGCCAATATTAATTATTCTGCTCACAAAGTTGACAACTACCATATAGGCAAACAGTATTAGACAGGATATCTACATATCCTCTTTGTAATTACTACTCACAAGTGCGCCACATTTATATTTATATATCTCTACGTGTAAATTTCACTCAGGTTATATAGTCCTTTAAGGTCAGTGTGTGTGTCTCTCGCAAGCTTCATGCGAATTTGTTCCCATATCTGTTTACTTATTAACTAACAGTTACTCCCTTATTTCATATAATGACATCCTTAGAGTCTAAAGAATGTGCTATTTTGCTTACTGCTACTATGGTTATATTTGACTATGCTTATGTTATAATATAGATAAAACATGAGGTTGTTCAGTGGAGATCCAAAAGTGGTCTCCTTAGTTGGTGCATACCCCCAATAACATTGTCACATAAACTGGAGGTCCAAAAGTGACTTCATTTATCATTGTGGAGGTATATAGCATATTTGGTATACTACAGTATGTACATATTAAGTCCTTTTCTTCTTTACCTTTTTATGTAATGCATAACACCAATTTACAATGCTCTGCTCAATATTGTTTACATTACGATATGCTTACTATGTTACTCTATTATATATTCTATGTATACCTTCTCTTGAACCTCAAATAAAAATTTACAAAAAAAAAAAAAAAAAAAAAAAACTGACTTTACCAATTAGTAGAGAACATATCATCTCCATGCACCCAGTTAAATCTGCTAGTGCGGCACTGACAGTCACGCTAGTAGTTGAAAGGCAGCTGGGCAGAAAGAGGGGGGAAAAAAAAGTATTTTTAAAATGCTCATTATGTCACTGTTCATTGTCCAGCTAAATGCAGTACCGCTCACAGCGCTATAGGGTGAAGGGTGGCAGCATTAAATATACTTATTCAATCATAACCCCCCACATATGCTGAAGTAAAAAAAACTCAATGTCCTTGTTTTTTTATACCTAGTGATAGAAAAATATTTTTTAACGTTAAAGCCATTTTATTAAGTCCCAAATATTAAGCAGCTTGCAGGGCATTCAAATTGGAACCTCTGTCTGCAATGCTTTGTGGGATTACAATAACACTATTTATATTGCCTTTTTTACATAAGATATATACACACTACATGCAGATACGCACGGACGACTAAAGTTTCTTGCGGGCTGGTAAGTTTTGTCATTTACTCACCCGGTGGGCGAGGGGAGTTTTTGGGTATTCATAGGCCCTGCAATATATCACCCACTGGTCCAGGTATATAGATGATATCTTTTTTGTATGGGAGGGGTCTATTAAAATGTTGAATGAGTTAATTTCATTACTTAATAATAATCCCTTTGGACTTCATCTAACCATGACACATGATGATACAAAGGTGGAATTTTTAGATCTAATTATTAAGAAAGTTAATGACCATCTGGAAACTGACACTTTCAGAAAACCTACGGCAACAAATAATATCTTAAGTGCAAGCAGTTTTCATCACCCAAATACGATTAAAAGTCTCCCAATGGGTGAATATTTAAGAATCCGTAGGAATAGCTCATCACTGGAATCTTTCCAGGAGGCTGCAAATGATCTGAGAAGCAGGTTGCTACAACAAGGGTACTCCAATAAGTCTTTTAAAAGGGCCTATCAGAGGGCTTTAAACAAAAAAAGACAGGAACTTTTAGAACCAAAAAACAAAGATGGGAATATTAATCCCTTAAGATTCATCTCAACATACTGTAGTCAAAGTAACCAGGTATCTAACGTGTTATTAAAACACTAAAACATCTTACAATCGAATGAGCATCTTAAATCTATACTCCCTATGAAACCAATGTTCACCTATAGAAGAGCCTGCAACCTTAGTGCCAAGTTAACAGTCAGTCATTTTGATAGAAATGCCCAAAAAAAACCTTTGTAAAAGGGTTCAATTGCCTGCAGCAACTGCAAAATATGTACACATATGGTTAAAAAGAAAACTATGTTAGATAGGTTCAAGAGGAAATGGACTATCCAAAAACATATTTCTTGTAAAACCATGAATGTAATATATTGTTTCACCTGCAGTTGTAATTTATTCTACGTGGGCATGACAACTAGAGCAATGGGCACAAGAATTACTGAACATCTCAGCAACATTAGAAATGCTGCTAAAGATGTTGAAAATGGTAAGCAAATTACCAGCGTTGCAAGGCATTTTTTACAATGCCATAATGGAAAAACAAGTACGTTTGGGTGTTGGGGATTAGAAACACTACGACCTGGTATCCGTGGTGGAGACATAGAGCAGGCCTTATTAAAAAAGGAAGTGAAGGGGCAGAGCCAGACGCCAGAGCAACAAGTCGCACGGAGCAAAGCTCCTCCAAATATATTTTCATTATATGGCTCTATCTTGCAAAACAAATATCTTATTTTTGGATTTTTATCTACTATAGTGGAGGAAACTACCCTGTGTTGCTTCATATTGATCTACATGGTACTAGCTAAATGTGCACTGACTCTTTTCCCCTTTTTCTTGTATACGAGACCACAAGGAGGTCTGGCTTAGAAATCTGCGCACACATTGTGAAATGTCGGTGAAATCTAAGGAGCCTGTAAACTGGGCTATTACTGTGTGAGTGAGGTGCTGATCATGGACATCAGAGATCCAGTGGGACCTAGGTCCGGTACCCCTTGAAGTCAGCCCCCAGTATTTAAAATGGAGCCCCATGCCTTACTACAGGTGATTGGTCGCACTCTGCAACAATATCAAGCAGACTTTATTGCTCAAATCGAGGCTGCATTTCATCACCCTATTGCCTATACTACTGCCAAGATTTTTGGAGACAACGCTACCGATGATCACTGTGATGGTGTTGCTCTGGGACCCCAGCAATCACCATTCCACGAAGAAACAGTGCTTCAGACCCGGAGGCGCATCACTTACCGCCGACAGAGTGTAGCAACCCGGCAGCCTTTTCTGGTCTATCTCAAGATGCCACACCGGGTTTGGACTCTGACAGCACATATTTACCACTGGAGAGACATCTGGCTTTACAGAGGCAGGTTGAGGAGGAAAGGGCCCAGGAAATATGTGAGACTTACTTAGAGCTCCGCAATAGCGTACACCCGACTGCCAGACTTAGTGACCCGGAGGAGTGGACCCGATCCCCCATGGTTCTCCTGATTGCTTGGGCAGGTATACCCTTGATGCTTGACTTCTGCTGCCTCAGCCTTTTTTTCACATTGTCAACTAGGCAAACTGACTTACGTAGAGATAATCAGCTCTATAGATGCTTACCAACCATGACACAATTCAGCTGTAAAATGGGGATTGGTTAAACTTTTCATCGGACTTTACTTCTTCACAGTATTTGCCTGATAGCAGACTGTGTGGATGTTTTAATTAACGCTGTGACTTTTTATTTTGTATTAGCTTAGTTGATATATCCACTTACAGTTCAAACATGTTTATCTTAGGCATATCTTTCACTGCCAAAATGCTCTTGGTTATGCAATCTGTCCTTAGCTTTGTGTTGTATCGCTGGTTATGACATATAGAACAAGGGATTAGCGTTTTAATAGGCAAAGGCCTGAAAAGTGCATGTATGGCCTGGTTCGCAAATGCTGCCTTTGAGACTCACCCCACAATTCAATCTTATTTAGGTTTATAGTACACACAAAATGTTTGTTTTCTGGGGGTTTTTTCCCCCTTTGCAGCAATTCCCCTGTTTAATGGGAGTGACACTGTCTTTAGCCATGAACAATATGTACATTTTACTGTTGAGGCTCCCACTTATTTCTAGCTGGTCTCATTCTTATACATGTATCCTTTCCCAGGTGTATTCCTTTTAGCTAAAAATGTATTGCTGATTGATATAGCTTGACATATATATGCTGAATATGCTCAACAATATAAGCTACTGATATGCATCTGAATACCTTGCGTTTATGTAGGAATTGAAGGGCTAATCACATCACATTGTTCTTTACTTAATTTGTTATTGTTAACTATTTTGTGATGCATTCAAGTATAATCTCCTGTGTCAGTTATTCGTAGATGTACATTTAATGGTGCACTTTTTAGGGTTCTAGAAAGTTTGGCACTCCAGAGGCATCTCATTCTGTTCCTTTTCTAGGATGCCCTTGCCATATACCCCTAAAAAACATAGTTCCCTCGGGAGATTGGTGTGAATTGTCCATATCATTTTATAAAGGTCTGAGCCTATTTAAATATTGGATAAACCCCTTTTTGCATGTACCACTAGTTTATAGTGATCTGATAAAGATGAAGTTCAGTTATCTGATTTATATTGAGCTAGACAGTTGTTGATCTGCTGGTATGTAATCTGCTCTGTTTACAGTTTAACTATGTACCTAATTATAAGCTTCATGTAGTGGCACTGCCGGTGGCCGAGGCGGTGAGCTACGCATTGTATGTGGTTGACCTTCACATTCGCAGATGGCCAGCTGTGACGTGGTGTTTTTTTTTTTTTTCTAGAAGATAGAATTCTTAAATGGGATATGATGACTGCCGTCAGTTGACAAAGCAAAGCTCTACTTCATAACATGTGTCACACTTCCAACACAGGATGGTTATGTATTACATCAATCTGTGGGCATAGACCCTATGGCTCCTCTGTACCAGGTAAACTTTTTCCCTTATATGTACTCAGCTCTTCCCAATGCTCCCATAATGACTCAAATGCTCATGAGCCATTACATAAGGCCATACTGCTCTGTAGGGTTAAAGCCTGCTTAGTTAATATATAACACCTATCATATCTAACTGACCACCTCCTGCCTCAAATTATGGTAATGCTTTATATTTTTATGCCTGAGGTTTGCCTTATCTACCTATAGTTTATTCCTTACATTTTAAAAGTCTCCTATGCTATATATTTTATTCCTCGCCCCACAACCCCCCCCCCCCCCCACACAATTACCTCCTGGTTTAGGAGGGCTATCTATGCGGCTCATCTTGCCCATGCCGCAACCTAATTACTGATTTTTATTAATAACCCTTGCAATGCTGTATAATGTTGATCTCGTTTATCATACCCAGTGTAGCAGGATTGCTCCGGTTCCTAGTATAATAAATCTATATGTCTTGCCACAGTATTTACACAGCAGAACAATATGTTTACTTTAGCTATTGCTTAAAATACCAGTTGCTAAACTACTCTAAGCTTACAAACCCAAAAGAGAAATAGAGGTTCCAGTTATTTTTTCTATAATATTCATTCATATTGAGAATTGCATCCTTCTGTTAATATGGAAGTCGTTAACCTGTAATGTACTATTTATGTTTGATTTCATGATGTTGCTTCATTTAAGTTGTATTACTTTCACACAACCTCAATAAAAATTTATTAAAAAAAAAAAAGGAAGCGAAATGGATCTTCAATTTGAACTCTGTAATGCCTAATGGCATGAATGAGGACAATCATTTTAGGGTGTTCCTATAAATAAATGTTTTCAATCTATTATTAATAGTATGTACTCTCTAATAGTCTGCAAAATTAAGTTTTTTCCCATCTTTTGACTTGCACCCAGAAGCCATTACAACAAAAATTATTTTGTTTGACTTAATAAACAAAATAAATCTTGTGTATAAATGCTACTATTATTGCATCCATAAATAATAGTCCAAACATATTAGTTATAGCCAGTGAATTAGGATAAACTCCATTCCTTAAAGTTTTAACTACTGTAGAATTTTTCAGACATCATGTCAAATTTATCTGAATAATAGGAGCGGCATATTACAACATCTTTATAAAAAATAAAATTGGTTATTAACCCTATAGGTGCATAGGTATATCACAAAATTGCAAAATATGGGGAATACACCATGATACCAATATATATAGCAGTCATTACACACCAAAAATTCCTTTATTTTGCAGATATATTTTTTGAAGTTTCTCGACTGTAAAGATATTATAAACTTTTAAATTACAGAAATATGTCTGAAATAATTTCTATCATAACAGTGTAATTACATCCTGTGATCTAAGTACTACATAATTTATTCTAATAATATGTGGTTCACAATGAGTATCACAATGTATACTGTGTAAGAAGCTTTAACAATTATTTTACGGCTATTATTGACACATTTTATGGATAGCAATTTTTGCTTCGCCGCAAATAACTTTCGAAAGTAATAATTATTAATATAATTTGATGTAATCCTGATATGCACATCATATAATAATAAAAACTTTCATTTGGGATATACAGAGTGGTGTATGCATCCGCTTCCTAAAGTGCACACAAAGTTTGGAAAATAAATTTGAGGTATTTGGCAAGGACTTAAATATGATGATCGTGGTATAGCAGCGATCAGGTTGCATGTAAACAAAACCAGAAGTGTTGCGCTTTGGATTGGTCAAGGTATATTATACCAGCAGCCTATCGACACATACGTTCATGCACGACACCCTCTCTCCTCCCTGTGACATCACATCGCATATGATTCGCTCAATGATGGGCGTTAACGACGCAGGCGATCTGATTCGTTTTTGGGGAATAACACAGGGTATTTAAGGACCTTCCCACATACGACTCGTCTTGTCAATTTTTTAAAAAGCACATTGAGAAAGGCGGCTACTCGGCCGAAACGCGTTTATGCGATGGTGTGAATGGTTGTTGATTTTAAAATTAAATTATATTAGCAGTCTCCGTAATTTCTAGCTTGCGGCTATCTAAGGAACTCAGTGTCATTGGCCATTCCTGTCACCTGAAGCCGGGGTATCCTGATACCGGCCAGGAATACAGGGGGTGGTTGCACTGTGTTTTCCTCTTTCTCTCTATAGTGTGCCGCATTATTTGGTTTTTGGGAGACTATACCTAATATATTAGGATCTATCTACTGGTGGTTATATTAATTATATTTTAATAAGTGTACAATAAAATTTAATTTTTAAATTACCTAAACTCTATAGTTTAAATATTTTTTCAACAAGTATTACAATACATATTGGAATGAGTGCTATTTAACCCCTTCTTGTCCCACTTCCCCTCTCCTTTTAAGATACTACATATCAGTTTAAGGGTAAGCACCAGGGATTTTTTAATCCTTTAATTCCTATAGATATCACTGTCACAGTGCCAATTTATTTTTGTTTCCTTTAATAATTGAAGTTCTTACCTTACACCAGTTTCAAAAAAGTTTTTAGTAACAATTTTGTTATCTAGTATACTATATCTGAACCTAAAAAATAATATGTGAATCACTAATTATTATTAATTTCTTGAGTAAAACGCAATTCTCAAGGGAATTGTGAACAAATCATCTATTTGTTTACAAATATATTGACTTAGTTTGGGTGGAACTGGTCCCACAAACTTGTTTGTAAAATTTGAATTTGCATGAAAATTAATTTGTGTTAAAATTAACTGATTAACCCTAATGTTAATATCAGCTTTTTCTTCTGATTGGACAGGGTCTTCTTTCAAAAATATCAACAGAATTAATCCTTTCTGCTGATATTTCTCACTAATGAATTTGCATGAATGAGAAAAATATCACTTAGAGAGTACATTCCTAGATTAAAAGTGGTGAGCTATTAATAGTGCTTGGTGCAATATCAATATTGTAGGCCCACATCTAGAACAGCACACAATCTGGTATTACAAGTGAATGGTAAAATAGATTTACCAGAGAATGATTATTGTGCCTTATCCTTTCAATGGATACTGTTTCTATGCTAAACAGTTCATATTACTCAAAATTATTATTCTAGATGTGAGTTATGTCTTGATCTAGAGTTCAATATATACCAACACTAAGGCCTAGATTTAGAGTTTGGCGTTAGCCGTGAAAACCAGCGTTAGAGGCTCCTAACGTTGGTTTTAGGCTACCGCCGGTATTTGGAGTCACTCAAAATAGGGTCTAACGCTCACTTTTCAGCCGCGACTTTTCCATACCGCAGATCCCCTTACGTAAATTGCGTATCCTATCTTTTCAATGGGATTTCTCTAACTCCGGTATTTAGAGTTGTTTCTGAAGTGAGCGTTAGACATCTAACGACAAAACTCCAGCCGCAGGAAAAAAGTCAGTAGTTAAGAGTTTTCTGGGCTAACGCCGGTTTCTAAAGCTCTTAACTACTGTGCTCTAAAGTACACTAACACCCATAAACTACCTATGTACCCCTAAACCGAGGTCCCCCCACATCGCCGACACTCGAAAAAAATTTTTTAACCCCTAATCTGCCGATCGCCACCTACGTTATCCTTATGTACCCCTAATCTGCTGCCCCTAACACCGCCGACCCCTGTATTATATTTATTAACCCCTAACCTGCCCCCCACAATGTCGCCTCCACCTGCCTACACTTACTAACCCCTAATCTGCCGACCGCAAAGCGCCGCCACCTACGTTATCCTTATGTACCCCTAATCTGCTGCCCCTAACACCGCCGACCCCTATATTATATTTATTAACCCCTAATCTGCCCCCCACAACGTCGCCTCCACCTGCCTACACTTATTAACCCCTAATCTGCCGACCGCAAAGCGCCGCCACCTACGTTATCCTTATGTACCCCTAATCTGCTGCCCCTAACACCGACCCCTATATTATATTTATTAACCCCTAATCTGCCGATCAGCCAATAGAATGCGAGCTCAATCTGATTGGCTGATTGGAATTAAGGTAGGAATATTCTGATTGGCTGATGGAATCAGCCAATCAGAATCAAGTTCAATCCGATTGGCTGATTCCATCAGCCAATCAGAATATTCCTACCTTAATTCCGATTGGCTGATAGAATCCTATCAGCCAATCGGAATTCGAGGGACGCCATCTTGGATGACGTCATTTAAAGGAACCGTCATTCGTCGTTCAGTCGTCGGCCAGGATGGATGTTCCACGGTGGAGGTCTTCAGGATGCTGCCGCTTCGCTCCGGATGGATGCCGCTTGGATGAAGACTTCAATCGGATGGAAGACCTCTTCTGGCCCGCTTGGATGAAGACTTCAGCCGGATCATGGACCTCTTCAGCCATCCGCTTGGGCTTGGATCAGGACATCGGAGGAGCTCTTCTGGACCGATCGGTGAACCTGGTATGGTGAAGACAAGGTAGGATGATCTTCAGGGGCTTAGTGTTAGGTTTATTTAAGGGGGGTTTGGGTTAGATTCGGGGTATGTGGGTGGTGGGTTGTAATGTTGGGGGGGGTATTGTATGTTTTTTTTTACAGGCAAAAGAGCTGAATTTCTTGGGGCATGCCCCGCAAAGGGCCCTGTTCAGGGCTGGTAAGGTAAAAGAGCTTTGAACTTTAGTAATTTAGAATAGGGTAGGGCATTTTTTTATTTTGGGGGGCTTTGTTATTTTATTAGGGGGCTTAGAGTAGGTGTAATTAGTTTAAAATTGTTGTAATATTTTTCTTATGTTTGTAAATATTTTTTTATTTTTTGTAACTTAGTTCTTTTTTATTTTTTGTACTTTAGCTAGTTTATTTAATTGTATTTATTTGTAGCAATTGTATTTAATTAATTTATTGATAGTGTAGTGTTAGGTTAATTGTAGGTAATTGTAGGTAGTTTATTTAATTAATTTATTGATAGTCTAGTGTTAGGTTTATTTGTAACTTAGGTTAGGATTTCTTTTACAGGTAAATTTGTAATTATTTTAACTATTTTAGCTATTAAATAGTTCTTAACTATTTAATAGCTATTGTACCTGGTTAAAATAAATACAAAGTTACCTGTAAAATAAATATAAATCCTAAAATAGCTCTAATATAATTATAATTTATATTGTAGCTATATTAGGATTTGTTTTACAGGTAAGTATTTAGCTTTAAATTGGAATAATTTATTTAATAAGAGTTAATTAATTTCGTTAGATTTAAATTATATTTAACTTAGGGGGGTGTTAGTATTAGGGTTAGACTTAGCTTTAGGGGTTAATACATTTATTAGAATAGCGGCGAGATTCGGTCGGCAGATTAGGGGTTAATAATTGAAGTTAGGTGTCGGCGATGTTAGGGAGGGCAGATTAGGGGTTAATACTATTTATGATAGGGTTAGTGAGGCGGGTTAGGGGTTAATAACTTTATTATAGTAGCGCTCAGGTCCGGTCGGCAGATTAGGGGTTAATAAGTGTAGGCAGGTGGAGGCGACGTTGTGGGGGGCAGTTTAGGGGTTAATAAATATAATATAGGGGTCGGCGGTGTTAGGGGCAGCAGATTAGGGGTACATAGGGATAATGTAAGTAGCGGCGGTTTACGGAGCGGCAGATTAGGGGTTAATAATAATATGCATGGGTCAGCGATAGCGGGGGCAGCATATTAGGGGGTTAATAAGTGTAAGGTTAGGGGTGTTTAGACTCGGGGTACATGTTAGAGTGTTAAGTGCAGACGTAGGAAGGGTTACCGCATAGCAAACAATGGGGCTGCGTTAGGAGCTGAACGCGGCTTTTTTGCAGGTGTTTGTTTTTTTTTCAGCTCAAACAGCCCCATTGTTTCCTATGGGGGAATCGTGCACGAGCACGTTTTTGAGGCTGGCCGCGTCCGTAAGCAACTCTGGTATCGAGAGTTGAAGCTGCGTTAAAAATGCTCTACGCTCCTTTTTTGGAGCCTAATGCAGCCTTTATGTGGACTCTCAATACCAGAGCTATTTTTATGGTGCGGCCAGAAAAAAGCCGGCGTTAGTTTTTCGGGTCGTTACCGACAAAACTCCAAATCTAGGCCTAAATAATTTAGTATGACTGGAGACCTGAAGAATACTGCTAGGGCTAATATATTATGAATAAATGACCAAATGGTTTTAAAAAAACTGCATGACAAATAATGGTGTATTCCTCAAATCTCACAAGCTAACTCAGGCAAAGTAATTCCTTTGAAAACCATTGGAATAAATGTTTCTATGATGAACTGGCACTATCGCTGGACAATGTAAAATTAGTCAGAAAATTGATATTACAAGTCCATGGTAATATATTACAAGTCCAGAGGAGGTTTAGCACGGCCAACATCACTCTAGTGCACCTATTTCTATCAATGGATATTGCGACCATGCTAAATAATGCTGATATTACAAGTTGAAAGTTATGGTTTGCACTTGAACAAAACCCCAAAATGGTTCTGAAGTTAGTGTGCACAATATTTTTACTTTTAATACCAGTGCTAACCTGGGAGTGCTATTTTTTTTTACTTGAATGCAGTCAGTGCTCATGAGCAGTAAAATTCTATCACTCTACTTGTTGTCTAGGCCACTATAGATTAAACTTTTTTTTTTTTGCATAGAATGAAAGCTTTTTGAACTATGTTTGTAAATTGTTTCACTATTTTATGATTCCTTAAATAAAAGTTTTCTGGTAAGAAACATGCACACACTATATAGCAAGCTAATTTAGTACATCCCTAAAACTTATTTTCAAGAAGCATTAACAATGAAATATGTAATTTTTCTCAATATGTATCTTTGTCTAGGTATTCAAAAATCCTTGCACAAGCACTGTATAATGCCATTTTTTTAATACACCATTTCTATATACCTCACTGTTATACAGCACATTAATTATTGGTAACTGCTAGTACTCAAGTGAGTGCACATTTGGCAAGATATATTGATTTCAAGATAAATTTATTTTAGGGAAAGATATTGTAATTGCTTTTGTTTATTGTTTTCAACAGCATTTGCCTCTTATTTACTTTTATTTTTAATTTTGTGGTAAGATTTACTATTTAATAGATTTACTATTTAATTTTATAAATACTCTCCAAATGAAATAACTAAAACATACACTGATTAACTTCATTGGTTTTGGCATCAATAATAGAGATGTACAACCACTGGGATTACTATACTCTATTTCAGTAAAGACCTTTAATTTTCAATGTGTTGCTCTAATCACCACTTTGGAACAAAACGGCTGTCACTTTGAATAAGATAAAGAATATGAGCTTTTTTTATAGTGATAAATTAAATGGAGTCTTGTGTACAATGAATGCTACGTGATCATCAATTGCCATATCAGCAGAAAAATCCAGTCTTAAATAATAGAAAATAGCAATAAAGTCTACAGAATAGTTTTAACGTCTAACTTGAGAGACATTTTCTGTTATGGCTTATAAAGTTTTTTATGACCGTTTAGGAAAGTACTCTATAAATTATTTCAGAAGCAAAGGCTGCAGGAGTCTGCCAAAATCACAGATTTTCCATTTTATTTTAGTTTAAACTGTTTCATTATTGATACACTGAATAAAATGGGGTCACTGCAATAGACTTTCTCTTCATATGATGAAAGAAATACATTTTATTCACAATACTGCACAGCTTTACTATTTTCCTCCAGTTTTTCATTTCCAACTTCAGTTTAAGACAAAAAGTCTATAATGCCCTAAATACATTAGCATTCAGTAATTTTCTGTTTGTATTAACAATTTTCATACAAGTTACACTGCTAATGCTTAACTGTTATGCAGTGATTTTGGGTACACAAATTAAATGTAGTCAAAAAATAGAAAGATAAAGAAGAATAAATAGCAAAATAATTGGATACAGCATTTTCACATGTAGAGGCACAGTTTAATTTTTTTTTAGGAACTTTGGGACTTTTAAGCATATTTCATTCAGTTAAATCTACTTTTTCCATGGCCAAGTCACAAACATGTATTTTGAAAGGAATATTCACCCGCACTTAAATAAAGATAGAAAATGAACCACACATTCTTACAGCTATCATATTTACTAATACTTGCTAAGGTCTAGATTACGAGTAGAGTGCTAACAGTTGCAAGCGAGCGATATCGGGTTTATTGTGTTTGCGTGCGGCAGAAGTATCGCACATATTACAGGTTAAAAGTAAAGGTATTCACTCGAGCGCAATTCAATTTAATGCGTGTCGGGTTAAAGGGACAGTCTACACCAGAATTTGTATTGTTTTAAAAGATAGATAATCCCTTTATTACCCATTTCCCAGTTTTGGATAACTAACACAGTTAGAATAATATACTTTTAACCTCTGTGATTATCTTGTATCTAAGCCTCTGCAAACTGCCCCTTTTTTCAGTTCTTTTGACAGACTTGCAGTCTAGCCAATCAGTGCCTGCTCCAAGATAACTTCTCGTGCACGAGAACAGTGTTATCTATATGAAATACGTGAACTAACACCTTCTAGTGGTGAAAAATTGTTAAAATGCCATCTGAAAGAGGTGGGCTTCAAGGTCTAAGAAATTAGCATATGAACCTCCTAGGTTAAGCTTTCAACTAAGAATACCAAGAGAACAAAGCAAAATTTGTGATAAAAGTAAATTGGAAAATTGTTTAAAATTACATGCTCTATCGGAATCATGAAATCATGAATCATCCCTTTAACTCTAATTCAGCAACTGTGATAAAACAAAAAATAAACTTGCTCCTAAGTTTATAGTCTTGTTTTTTCAAATAAAGGTAACACGAGAATGAAGAAAAATTGATAATAGGAATAAATTAGAAAGTTGCTTAAAATTGCATGCTCCATCTGAATCATGAAAGTTTAATTTTAACTAAACTATCCCTTTAACATATAAATACTGTACATACATATAAATGTCTGTATGTATATATATATATATATATTTATATATATATATATATATATATGTATATACTGTATATATATATATATATATATATATTTATACTACAGTATATATATATATATATATATTTATATACATACTGTATATATATATATATATATATATATATATATATATGTGTGTGTGTGTGTGTGTGTGTGAGAACAGATGTATTCATGTGTTTTACTGTATATTGACTGTACGTATTTCACATTCTAATGTTTTTCACTTACAGGATAATGTCCTTTTTATTCCTGAATACATATTTCTATATAAATGTATATATACCTATACCTGCATATCTATTCATATAGGTGTATAGGTGTAGATATGTATTTTACATGAACAGTATCAGATATATATAGAAATATATATATAATAAAAAAGTACATTATTTTCTACGTGAAGAACATAGGAATGTAAAATATGTGTTTTGTGCATCGTGTTTGTCAAGTTAGATTTTAACGTGGTCAGGTTAGTGCACATGAAAACTTAGTAGTAGCTCTGGTTCCACATGAAGAAAGATGCCAGATTGTTACAGACAGTGACACCTTGTGTGTCACCGTCTTTAGCGATCATCTGCTGGTGCCAGCAGGAGGTGTGGGAGGGAAAGCGGGAGGTGAGTGGGCAGCCCAATGGCGGAGTGGGGAAGGAGGGAGGGGAAAGTTCTGGGATGGGCCCTACACATCAGGAAAAAAAATGAAGAGAGAGATGGGGAGCTTCACTACAGAAAAAAAGGTGGTGTGGGGCTTCCTAGCTAACGAATGCCGGGAGGGGCACTATACTGCAGAAAATATATTTAAAATATATATATATATATATATATATAAAATATATATTCTTCATTGACACTCAGGAACCAGTTTCTGCGGACTGTGTGAAATACTACGGCTCCAAAGACCATCCACTTTAAAATAGTGTGGGACTATCTGACAGAGACATACGTGTATATATATATATATATATATGTATATATATATAAATTGAGATAAAAAACATTCTCACTCAGGTTTCCATAAGTGGAGATATATATCCCCACTTATACATATATATATATAGAGGTATATAAAGTATCTACAAATATACCCACACAAAAGCGCTTAATACAGTCACCCTCTTGTTTTGCATATATATATATATATATATATATATATATATATATATATAGGTACTGGCAGACATCTTCAAGTAATAAAGATGGCCATCATTAGTCAGAAGGGGAGTGTTGGAGAGCTATTTGGGGAAATCAGGGAGGTGGGTGGGTTAGGAATCAGGGGGTGGGAGGTGTCAGGTGGGAGGGTAATCTCTACACTAAAGCTAGAATTAACCTTACAAGCTACCTGATTAACCCATTTACTGCCAGGAATAATAAAAGTGTGGTGTAAAGCTGCAATTAGCAGCATTCTAATTACCAAAAACCAATGGCAAAGCCATGTATGTCTGCTATTTCTGAACAAAGGGGATCCAAGAGAAGCTTTTACAATCATTTTTGTCCAGATTGCACAAGTAGTATGTAAATAATTTCATTGAGAACCCCAAATTTTGTGAAAAAATTTTTTTTTATATATGATCGAATGTGGCTGTGAAATAGTGACATCAAATATACATAAATGGGCCTAGATCAATACCATAGGTTGTCTACTTAAAACAAATATATAGTTTTGACAGGTAAATAAAAAAAAAAAAACAAGTCTCTATTTCTTTTTAAATGGAGTAATAGCAAAAATGCTAAATATTTCCGGTATTTTGGGCAGGTTGTGCTTTTAAATTCTCAATAGTGAAGGGGTTAAGTTAAGAACATTGGAATGTTATAAATGTACAGTAAGTAGCAGGCCTATTTAACAGAGGGCTCTGGTGCAAAATTTTGTTTGGGCCCCCCAAAAGGTAACTCTGTAAGGTAACTCTGTAAAACGATTTGGAGGATAGATAGATAGATATATACACAGGTATCTACACCAGCAACCTGCACTAATAAAAGGCTCACCTGTATTAATATTGTACATATTCTGCACAAGTCTATTTATAGACTGACTGCTATTAGGCCACCCAGCCCTTTGGCCCGGTGCCACTGCACCTGCTACACCAATGTGTACAGTAAATATACAGTAAAACACATATAAATATATATGTATACAAAAATCATGTTTATGCAGTATTCAGTGTTTAACTGTGTATTTACTGTTACTATTTCACTGTTCCTCACATAGAAGTATTTTTGAATATATATATATATATATATATATGTATATACCTGTAAACATCTATACTTACACATAATTATATGTTTTAAGGGTTTGACTTAGGCCCCTTAGTTCTAGTGGAGGGCCTTTCTAATGCTACAGGATACAAAGACTATTTAGACAACTGGGTGCGTCTAACTTTGTGGCAAGAGTTTGGGTAAGACCTTTTCATGTTTCAGCATGACTGAGCCATTGTGCACAAAGCAAGGTCCATGAAGACATGATTTGAAAAGTTTGGCATGGAAAAACTTAAGTGGCCTGCACAGCACCCAACCTTAACACCATCAAACTACTTTGGGATAAATTGGAACACTGATTGTGAGCCAGACTTTTTCAACCAACATCAGTGCCTGACCAAATGCTCTTTTGGCTGAATTGGTGCAAATTCCCAAAGACACACTCCAAAATTTTGTGGAAAGCCATACAAATGGTGTCTGCTATAGCTGCACCGGTGGGGGGGGGGGGGGCAACTCCATATTAATGCCCATGTTTTTGGATTGGCATGTTCAACAAGTTCAAATAGGTGTGAGGGTCAGGTGTCTACATACAGTATGCTTTGCCATAAAGTGTATATCATAACTGTTCACTTCTTGGCATTCCATTCCATCCTTCCATTGTGAAGGATACCAGCATCACAAAAATGTAATGTTTTAATATACTTGCAGAACATAATATATAATTAAATGTTTTATGTATTTTAATTTAAATAAAATAGTTTTTTTAATCATGTTAATCATATTAGTTTGTTTTGGAAATCATAGTTTTTTTTTTACCGTATTCTGAATTTGCCTTTAGAATTTTGTAAATGAGCACCAAAATGTAGTTTTGTTTATAATTTAACTTGTCTCTGATTGTTTAATTAAAAAACAGTAATAATGTAACTAAAACTAATACTGCCCAATGAATACATGACAATTAAAGTAAAAATCTTACTGATGTTTTTATAATTGTATTTAATGAATGATGCCACAATAGCCGGATCAGGTAGAATTCCTATTGACTTATCACATCCCTTGCTCAATATTGTCGTCTGTACAAATGTCTTCTTTTGTTTGTTTGTTGTCTTTTCTAGCAGAAATGTCACGGTCTTCTCCTTTAGCTGTATACATTGACATTTTCAATAGAATGCACTTGTTTTCCAAGCTAATTAAAAAAAAAAAACTTATTGGCTGTAGTCCTTGGAATAAAGTTTTCCCTAAAAGCTATATTTGCACTAACTATAAACATTACATAGAAAATTGGATTTTTGTGGTGGGTAGATTAGTTAGAAAAATACTTAAACAGAAAAGTTAATTATCCTAATTTGCACAAATGTATTCCAAATACATTAATCTCAGAAAGGGAATATTTTGTTTTAAAATATTACTCTTTTTTTTTTAGTATTTTGTAAAGTTGAAAGTTGTTAAATTACTGATTACCTAAAAGTTCTAATGACTGTGACTTTGATGTTAAGTGCTCTGCTATGTATTACCATACATTTTTTTCATCCTATTGTTCTAATAATAATGTATTGCAGTTTCAAAATTATATTAGGATATTCTAGATATTGGCATACAGACACTGCTTGATAAAATTAAGTTGAGATTGGTATTCCTTAATTATTCAATGTCCTTCATATATCAAGTCATCTTGACTAAATGATGTTACTAATTTAAAATATGCTTACGTTGTTTGATCTGCACATGCAGGTCGCAGATTAAAGCTACTTTGTTTAAAATGTAGTTGAAACCGAACAGTAAAGAATGAAGGAAATATATATGCATAGATTTCCATTTGAATTAATATGCAAATCATTTATGAGGATGTTCATACATCAAAAGATTTCCTAAAAAGGTCATAATTTTTTTTATAATAAATTGTCTACCTGTTCCCCTAATCGTTTGGGTAAAAGGTAAGGGACTTATGTATGTTAGGCAGGTCCTTAAATACTGATATTTTAGGGTGTTTCAAAAACAGATTATCTGGATGTAGCTTAGTAAGGAAATCCACAGAGAAACTTTTATTCAGAAGTTCATATAACTCAGCATTAAACCTAATTTTTGGATTGAAAGTCAACTGGTAATATACTTCTTCATCATGGAGATGTTTATATGACTCACATGTATATTTTCCCTATCTATGACTGAACCACCCTTTTCAGAATTTAGTTTGACAATATCAGACATTTTACGCAATTTTCCTAAAACCAGATGTTCAGTTGTGGACCTACACAACAGATGGCCCTGGTGCAAACATTTTTATGGGCCCACAAAGATTACTCAGTGGTAAGTAATTGTAATATGCATGCTGCTCTGTTTAATGATTTTGAAGATAGATATAGATAGACAGACCTACAAACTGCTCTAAATAAAATGTTCCCCTGCATTAGAAGTGCACACATTTTTATATATACTAGCCGATATGCCCGCCCCCCCCATCACTTGGGCCCTGGTGCAACTGCACCTGCTGCATCAATGGTAGTTCTGCCCCTGCAGATGTTCATGCTTTCTCAAATTGGCTGTAAAATTGATGGAAGTGACAGAAAACTCACTATTGAACAGAAAAGTTATGTCCTCTTCCACAACCAAGTGAGAGGTCACCCCTTGCTTGTACAGATTAAAAAGTTTTTGTTAATTTATTTTTCAAAGTGCTAAGAGAAGGTATTATAGCATTACAACTATTAGTCCTTTTACTTTTGATAGTTCTGGTAGTATCCATGCAATATGTGTACATAAATAAACAAATATTTAATGGAGAATATACATTATTACTTTTTTTTTTTTTAATTATATAAATTTTATTGAGGAAGTTAGGTACATGAACAATATTGAAATGTATCCACGCAGGGGAACTGTGCATTAAGTACAAACCGTCATAACTCCAACCTAGAGCAAAGGATAAACAGACAGTATATTTTTATGATAAGAATATCTCAGAGATGAGTTACAACAATCATGTCTGAAGATAGGGTAGAAACACTATCTGTGGGGGAGATGTTCTAGTGAACTGGTGCTCAGAGTTGATGAATTGGTCATCTTTAACTTATTTTATACCTTGTAGTATACTATTCTCGTAGGGTAGTCAGATCTGAAAAGATTGGGGTGGTGTAAGTAGAAAAAAGATGGCTAAGGAGAGATAATGGTAGCTTCAGTGGGGTATAGCTTTATGTCTTTCAGTGAAGGAGGGGAAGTGGAGAGGAAGGAATGGAAAAAAAAAGAAGGGGGTATAAGTGTATGTCGGGGGGGAGCTTTGACTAGTAAACCTGAGATAAGGCTAGTATGCTAGAACAATTAAGTCTCCTGTCGAATTGTCACAGTCAGGTAAGATCATTGTCCATGGTAGCCACGTTTCTATGTGAAAATCTATTTTATCAAGAACTGAGGGGGGGGGGGAAACTCCATCTCCTTGATATATTTTATTGTGGAGATGACTTGTGGGAAGGACGGGGAGTTTTGCTCTTCCAAGATCTGGCTATTTCTCACTTACTGGACATCAGAAGGTAAATGACAAGGGTTTTATGTGTGTTAGTTTCAGGAGGTTTACATGAAGGAGACATACTTGTGGTCTAAAGGGGATTATAATGTGAATTTGGTTGAGAATTGCAAAGAGTTGTGTCCAAATAGGTTTTATCTTGGGCAAGACCACCATATGTGACAGGGAGTACCTATTGTGTAGGATAGGAAATAGGATTTTATACTAAAGTTCCAAGAGGGTAGCACAATGTAGGTGTTTTTTTTGTGAAAAGTATCTCCCAGAGTCAGCATCAGCAGCAAATATTAGGTCTCTCTATCAGGTTAGGTGCTGGGGGATTTAGTGATTGGTGTGGGGTTCTATGAGCAAGTTGTAATGATCCTAGAGAGCCCCTCTAACTTTTTTCACTTTGGTCCATCTTCGCTCCCAGACCGTAGAATCTCTGAAGTTGCTTTTAGGGTATCCCCAAGATCTCAAGAGGGAGCAAAGGCGAAATGCTTTAAATCCAAGGTTAGAGGGTAATTGAAATTGAAGGCATAATCTGGGGTGTGACATCCATTTCTTATGTTCATAGAAGTCAGATATGTAGAGGGAATTAGTTCTTTGCAAAGTGAGAATAAGTGAGTCAGGGAGGCAATATAGAGAGCTTGGTAATTTTATGTTGGAAGTCTTTTATGTGATAGCCAGAAATTTCAGGATTTAGTCTGATCGCCTGCGTGATAGGCTCTATTGCGAGCACGAATAGGAGTGGCGATAAGGGACAACCTTGTCTGGTTCCATTAGTAATTTCTAAGGAGCTGGACTGGAAACCTACTCCTCTTATTTTTGTAGAGGGGCAAGACGATATAAACACATTTGGGAGGTTGAATGCTCTCATGGTCTCCCATAAGTACTCCCACCTTTCTCTGTCTAAGGCTTTCTCAGCGTCTAGAGAAAGATCAAGGAGGGCACCCCCTCTTTTGAGACCTTAGTAAGAATGTTGAGTATGCGTCTAGTGGTGTAGGGACCTTCCCTCAGGGGGATAAAACCCACTTGGTCCGGATGGACCAGTGAGGAAAATATTTTAGAGAGTCTAGGCATAAGATATGTGGTCTAGTGCATGGGAACCCATGAAAAGGAGATCAATTCTGGTGTAGGATATATGGGGGGGATAGAAAGTGAATTATTTATCCGAAGGATGTAAAGCTCTCCATACATCATAGAGATCACATTGGCGGATGAGTTTCTGAAAGGAATCAGAAAGTGAGTGAGCAGACCTCTCTGAAGTGGAGATCTTCGGACCAAGTCTATCAATTGTTTGATCGCAGATTAAAGTCACCTCCGAAAATTAATTCTCCTTGTTTTACTGCTGACACTGACTCCAGGAGTTTCTTGAGAAACTTACGGCCAGATTCCGAGTTTTGCGTTATGAGCTGTGCTGTGCTAACGTGCAGTTTTTTCTCACCACTCACTTACCTGCAGCGCTGGTATTACAGGTTTTTACAAATCCGGCGTTAAAAGGCAAGAAGTGAGAGTAGAGCAAAATTGAGCTCCATACCGCACTTCTGTTAAGTCAGCAGTGAGCTGGTCATACATGCTCATGCACGATTTCCCCATAGACATCAATGGAGAGAGCCTGCTGAGAAAAAGTCTAACACCTGCAAAAAAGCAGCGTAAATCTCAGTAACGCAGCCCCATTGATTCCTATGGGGAAACTAAAGTTATGTTTATGCCTAACACCCCAACATGAACCCCGAGACTAAACACCCCTAATCTTACACTTATTAACCCCTAATCTGCTGCCCCTGACATCGCTGACACCTACATTATACTTATTAACCCCTAACCTGCCGCTCCGGACATCGCCGCCACCTACATTATATTTATTAACCCTTAATCTGCTGCCCCCAACATCGCTGACACCTTCATTATATTTATTAACCCCTAATCTCCCTCCCCCAATTGTCGCTGCAACCTACCTATACTTAATAACCCCTAATCTGCTGCTCCCAACGTCGCAGCCACTATTCTAAATTTATTAACCCCTAAATCTAAATCTAGCCCTAACACCCCCTAACTTAAATATAATTAAAATAAATTTAAATAAAAATTACTATTATTACCTAAATAATTCCTATTTAAAACTGAATACTTACCTATAAAATAAACCCTAAGCTAGCTACAATATAACTAATAGTTACATTGTAGCTAGCTTAGCGTTTATTTTTATTTCACAGGCAAGTTTGTATTTATTTTAACTAGGTAGAATAGTTATTAAATAGTTATTAACCATTTAATAACTACCTAGCTAAAATAAATACAAATTTACCTGTAAAATAAAACCTAACTTAAGTTACACTAACACCTAACACTACAATTACATAAATTACCTAAATTAAATACAATTAAATAAATTAAATTAAATTAGCTAAATCACAAAAAAACCCACTAAATTATAGAAAATAAAAAACAAATGACAAGATATTTAAACTAATTACACCTAATCTAATAGCCCTATCAAAATAAAAAAGCCCCCTCAAAATAAAAAAAACCCTAGCCTAAACTAAATTACCAATAGCCCTTAAAAGGGCCTTTTACGGGGCATTGCCCCAAAGAAATCAGCTCTTTTACCTGTAAAAAATAATACAAACAACCCCCCCAACAGTAAAACCCACCACCCACACAACCAACCCCCCAAATAAAAGTCTAACTAAAAAACCTAAGCTTCCCATTGCCCTGAAAAGGGCATTTGGATGGGCATTGCCCTGTAAAGGGCATTTAGCTCTATTGCAGGCCCAAAGCCCTAACCTAAAAAATAAACCCACCCAATACACCCTTAAAAAAATCCTAACACTATCCCCCAAAGATTCACTTACAGGGAGAAGTCTTCATCCAAGTAGCAAGATGTCCTCAATGAAGCCGGCAGAAGTAGTCCTCCAGATGGGCAGAAGTAGTCCTCCAGATGGGCAGAAGTCTTCATCCAGACGGCATCTTCTATCTTCATCCTTCCAGCGCGGAGTGGGTCCATCTTCAAGACATCCGACGCGGAGCATCCTCTTCTTCTGATGGACTAACAACGAATGACATCCTTTAAATGACATCATCCAAGATGGCGTCCCTTAGATTCCGATTGGCTGATAGAATTCTATCAGCCGATCGGAATTAAGGTAGAAAAAATCCTATTGGCTGATGCAATCAGCCAGTAGGATTGAACTTCAATCCTATTGGCTGATTGGATCATCCAATAGGATTGAGCTTGCATTCTATTTGCTGTTCCAATTAGCCAATGGAATGCAAGCTCAATCCTATTTGCTGATTGGATCAGCCAATAGGATTTTTTCTACATTAATTCTGATTGGCTGATAGAATTCTAATGGACGCCATCTTGGATGACGTCATTTAAAGGTACCTTCATTCGTCGTTAGTCTGTCGGATGAAGAGGGTGCTCCGCGTCGGATGTCTTGAAGATGGACCCGCTCCACGCCGGAAGGATGAAGATAGAAGATGCCGTCTGGATGAAGACTTCCCATCTGGAGGACCACTTCTGCTGGCTTCGTTGAGGACATCTTGCCGCTTGGATGAAGACTTCTCCTGGTAAGTGAATCTTCGGTGGTTAGTGTTAGGATTTTTTAAGGGTATATTGGGTGGGTTTATTTTTAGGTTAGGGCTTTGGGCCTGCAATAGAGCTAAATGCCCATAAAAATGCCCTTTTCAGGGCAATGGGGAGTTTAGTTTTTTTTAGTTAGGCTTTTATTTGGGGGGTTGGTTGTGTGGGTGGTGGGTTTTACTGTTGGGGGGGTTGTTTGTATTTTTCTTTACAGGTAAAAGAGCTGATATCTTTGGGGCAAAGCCCAACAAAAGGCCATTTTAAGGGCTATTGATAGTTTAGTTTAGGCTAGGGTTTTTCTTTATTTTGGGGGGGCTTTTTTAATTTGATAGGGCTATTAGATTAGGTGTAAATTAGATTAGTTTAAATATCTTGTAATTTGTTTTTTATTTTCTGTAATTTAGTGTTTTTTTTGTGATTTGGCTAATTTAATTTAATTTATTTAATTGTAGTGTAGTTTTAGGTGTTAGTGTAACTTAGGTTAGGTTTTATTTTATAGGTACATTTGTATTTATTTTAGCTAGATAGTTATTAAATAGTTAATAACTATTTAATAACTATTCTACCTAGCTAAAATAAATACAAACTTGCCTGTAAAATAAAAATAAACCATAAGCCAGCTACAATGTAACTATTAGTTATATTGTAGCTATCTTATGGCTAGATTTAGAGTTTTGTCGGTAAGGACCCGCGTAGCTAACGCCGGCTTTTTTCTGGCCGCACCATAAAAATAACTCTGGTATTGAGAGTCCACATAAAGGCTGCGTTAGGCTCCAAAAAAGGAGCGTAGAGCATTTTTAACGCAGCTTTAACTCTCGATACCAGAGTTGCTTACGCAAGCGGCCAGCCTCAAAAACGTGCTCGTGCACGATTCCCCCATAGAAAACAATGGGGCTGTTTGGGCTGAAAAAAAAACTAACATCTGCAAAAAACCCGCGTTCAGCTCCTAACGCAGCCCCATTGTTTGCTATGCGGAAACACTTCCTACGTCTGCACCTAACACTCTAACATGTACCCCGAGTCTAAACACCCCTAACCTTACACTTATTAACCCCTAATCTGCCGCCCCCGCTATCGCTGACCCCTGCATATTATTATTAACCCCTAATCTGCCGCTCCGTAAACCGCCGCTACTTACATTATCCCTATGTACCCCTAATCTGCTGCCCTAACATCGCCGACCCCTATATTATATTTATTAACCCCTAATCTGCCCCCCACAACGTCGCCTCCACCTGCCTACACTTATTAACCCCTAATCTGCCGAGCGGACCTGAGCGCTACTATAATAAAGTTATTAACCCCTAATCCGCCTCACTAACCCTATAATAAATAGTATTAACCCCTAATCTGCCCTCCCTAACATCGCTGACACCTAACTTCAATTATTAACCCCTAATCTGCCGACTGGAGCTCACCGCTATTCTAATAAATGTATTAACCCCTAAAGCTAAGTCTAACCCTAACACTAACACCCCCCTAAATTAAATGTAATTTTAATCTATGAAATTAATTAACTCTTATTAAATAAATTATTCCTATTTAAAGCTAAATACTTACCTGTAAAATAAATCCTAATATAGCTACAATATAAATTATAATTACATTGTAGCTATTTTAGGATTAATATTTATTTTACAGGCAACTTTGTAATTATTTTAACCATGTACAATAGCTATTAAATAGTTAAGAAATATTTAATAGTTACCTAGTTAAAATAATTACAACATTACCTGAAAAAATAAATCCTAACTTAAGTTACAATTAAACCTAACACTATACTATCATTAAATTAATTAAATAAAATACCTACAATTATCTACAATTAAACCTAACACTACACTATCAATACATTAATTAAATACAATATCTACAAATAACTACAATAAAATAAACTAACTAAAGTACAAAAAATAAAAAAGAACTAAGTTACAAAAAATAAAAAAATATCTAAAAAACATAAGAAAAATATTACAACAATTTTAAACTAATTACACCTACTCTAAGCCCCCTAATAAAACAACAAAGCCCCCCAAAATAAAAAATGCCCTACCCTATTCTAAATTACTAAAGTTAAAAGCTCTTTTACCTTACCAGCCCTGAACAGGGCCCTTTGCGGGGCATGGCCCAAGAAGTTCAGCTCTTTTGCCTGTAAAAAAAACATACAATACCCCCCCACCAACATTACAACCCACCACCCACATACCCCTAATCTAACCCAAACCCCCCTTAAATAAACCTAACACTAAGCCCCTGAAGATCTTCCTACCTTATCTTCACCATACCAGGTTCACCGATCCGTCCTGAAGAGCTCCTCCAATGTCCTGATCCAAGCCCAAGCGGGGGGCTGAAGATGTCCATGATCCGGTAGAAGTCTTCATCCAAGCGGGGCAGAAGAGGTCTTCCATCCGATTGAAGTCTTCATCCAAGCGGGGCAGAAGAGGTCTTCCATCCGATTGAAGTCTTCATCCAGGCGGCATCTTCTATCGACATCCATCTGGAGCGGAGCGGCAGCATCCTGAAGACCTCCGACGCGGAACATCCATCCTGGCCGACGACTGAACGACGAATGACGGTTCCTTTAAATGACGTCATCCAAGATGGCGTCCCTCGAATTCCGATTGGCTGATAGGATTCTATCAGCCAATCGGAATTAAGGTAGGAATATTCTGATTGGCTGATGGAATCAGCCAATCAGAATCAAGTTCAATCCGATTGGCTGATTGGATCAATACAGGTAATTTTGTAATTATTTTAACTAGGTAACTATTAAATAGTTCTTAACTATTTAATAGCTATTGTACCTGGTTAAAATAATTACAAAGTTGCCTGTAAAATAAATATTAATCCTAAAATAGCTACAATGTAATTATAATTTATATTGTAGCTATATTAGGATTTATTTTACAGGTAAGTATTTAGCTTTTAATTGGAATAATTTATTTAATTAGAGTTAATTAATTTCGTTAGATTAAAATTATATTTAATTTAGGGGGGTGTTAGTGTTAGGGTTAGACTTAGCTTTAGGGGTTAATACATTTATTAGAATAGCGGTGAGCTCCGGTCGGCAGATTAGGTGTTAATAATTGAAGTTAGGTGTTGGCGATGTTAGGGAGGGCAGATTAGGGGTTAATACTATTTATTATAGGGTTAGTGAGGCGGATTAGGGGTTAATAACTTTATTATAGTAGCGGTGCGGTCCGCTCGGCAGATTAGGGGTTAATAAGTGTAGGCAGGTGGAGGCGACAATATAAATTATATATAGCTACAATATAAATTATAATTACATTGTAGCTATTTTAGGATTAATATTTATTTTACAGGCAACTTTGTAATTATTTTAACCAGGTACAAGAGCTATTAAATAGTTAAGAACTATTTAATAGTTACCTAGTTAAAATAATTACAAAATTACCTGTAAAATAAATCCTAACCTAAGTTACAATTAAACCTAACACTATACTATCATTAAATTAATTAAATAAAATACCTACAATTACCTACAATTAAACCTAACACTACACTATCAATACATTAATTAAATACAATACCTACAAATAAATACATTTAAATAAACTAACTAAAGTACAAAAAATAAAAAAGAACTAAGTTACAAAAAATAAAAAAATATTTACAAACATAAGAAAAATATTACAACAATTTTAAACTAATTACACCTAGGGGTTAATACATTTATTAGAATAGCGGTGAGCTCCGGTCGGCAGATTAAGTGTTAATAATTGAAGTTAGGTGTCAGCGATGTTAGGGAGGGCAGATTAGGGGTTAATACTATTTATTATAGGGTTAGTGAGGCGGATTAGGGGTTAATAACTTTATTATAGTAGCGGTGCGGTCCGCTCAGCAGATTAGGGGTTAATAAGTGTAGGCAGGTGGAGGCGACGTTGAGGGGGGGCAGATTAGGGGTTAATAAATATAATATAGGGGTCGGCGGTGTTAGGGGCAGCAGATTAGGGGTACATAAGGATAACGTAGGTGGCGGCGCTTTGCGGTCAGCAGATTAGGGGTTAATAAGTGTAGGTAGCTGGCGGCGACGTTGTGGGGGGCAGATTAGGGGTTAATAAATATAATATAGGGGTCGGCGGTGTTAGGGGCAGCAGATTAGGGGTACATAAGGATAACGTAGTTGGCGGTCGGCAGATTAGGGGTTAAAAAAATTTAATCGAGTTGCGTCGATGTGGGGGGACCTCGGTTTAGGGGTACATAGGTAGTTTATGGGTGTTAGTGTACTTTAGAGTACAGTAGTTAAGAGCTTTATAAACCGGCGTTATCCCAGAAAGCTCTTAACTACTGACTTTTTTCCTGCGGCTGGAGTTTGTCGTTAGAATTCTATCGCTCACTTCAGACACGATAGGATACGCAATTGACGTAAGGGGATCTGCGGTATGGAAAAGTCGCGGCTGAAAAGTGAGCGTTAGACCCTTTTTTGAGTGACTCCAAATACCAGAGGTAGCCTAAAACCAGCGTTAGGAGCCTCTAATGCTGGTTTTCACGGCTAACGCCAATTGGATTGAACTTGATTCTGATTGGCTGATTCCATCAGCCAATCAGAATATTCCTACCTTAATTCCGATTGGCTGATAGAATCCTATCAGCCAATCGGAATTCGAGGGACGCCATCTTAGATGACGTCATTTAAAGGAACCGTCATTCGTCATTCAGTCGTCGGCCAGGATGGATGTTCCGCGTCGGAGGTCTTCAGGATCCTGCCGCTCCGCTCCGGATGGATGACCATAGAAGATCCCGCTTGGATGAAGACTTCAATCGGATGGAAGACCTCTTCTGCCCCGCTTGGATGAAGACTTCAGCCGGATCATGGACCTCTTCAGCTCCCGCTTGGATGATGACTTCAGCCGGATCATGGACCTCTTCAGCCCCCCGCTTGGGCTTGGATCAGGACATCGGAGGAGCTCTTCTGGACCGATCGGTGAACCTGGCAGGGTGAAGACAAGGTAGGAAGATCTTCAGGGGCTTAGTGTTAGGTTTATTTAAGGGGGGTTTGGGTTAGATTATGGGTATGTGGGTGGTGGGTTGCAATGTTGGGGGGGTATTGTATTTTTTTTTTACAGGCAAAAGAGCTGAACTTCTTGGGGCATGCCCCGCAAAGGGCCCTGTTCAGGGCTGGTAAGGTAAAAGAGCTTTGAACTTTAGTAATTTAGAATAGGGTAGGGCATTTTTTTATTTTGGGGGTCTTTGTTATTTTATTAGGGGGCTTAGAGTAGGTGTAATTAGTTTAAAATTGTTGTAATATTTTTCTTATGTTTGTAAATATTTTTTTATTTTTTGTAACTTAGTTCTTTTTTATTTTTTGTACTTTAGATAGTTTATTTCATTGTAGTTATTTGTAGGTATTGTATTTAATTTATTTATTGATAGTGTAGTGTTAGGTTTAATTGTAGATAATTATAGGTATTTTATTTAATTAATTTATTGATAGTGTAGTGGTAGGTTTAATTGTAACTTAGGTTAGGATTTATTTTACAGGTAAATTTGTAATTATTTTAACTATTTTAGCTATTAAATAGTTCTTAACTATTAAATAGCTATTGTACCTGGTTAAAATAAATACAAAGTTACCTGTAAAATAAATATTAATCCTAAAATAGCTACAATGTAATTATAATTTATATTGTAGCTATATTAGGATTTATTTTACAGGTAAGTATTTAGCCTTAAATAGGAATAATTTATTTAATAAGAGTTAATTAATTTAGTTAGATTAAAATTATATTTAATTTAGGGGGGTGTTAGTGTTAGGGTTAGACTTAGCTTTAGGGGTTAATACATTTATTAGAATAGCGGTGAGCTCCGGTCGGCAGATTAGGGGTTAATAATTGAAGTTAGGTGTCGGTGATGTTAGGGAGGGCAGATTAGGGGTTAATACTATTTATTATAGGGTTAGTGAGGCGGATTAGGGGTTAATAACTTTATTATAGTAGCGGTTTGGTCCGCTCGGCAGATTAGGGGTTAATAAGTGTAGGCAGGTGGAGGCGACGTTGAGGGGGGCAGATTAGGGGTTAATATATATAATATAGGGGTCGGCGGTGTTAGGGGCAGCAGATTAGGGGTACATAAGTATAACGTAGGTGGCGGCGCTTTGCGGTCGGCAGATTAGGGGTTAATTATTGTAGGTAGCTGGCTGCGACGTTGTGGGGGGCAGGTTAGTGGTTAATAAATATAATATAGGGGTCGGCGGTGTTAGGGGCAGCAGATTAGGGGTACATAAGTATAACGTAGGTGGCGGTCGGCAGATTAGGGGTTAAAAAATTTAATCGAGTGGAGGCGATGTGGGGGGACCTCGGTTTAGGGGTACATAGGTAGTTTATGGGTGTTAGTGTACTTTAGAGTACAGTAGTTAAGAGCTTTATGAACCGGCGTTAGCCCAGAAAGCTCTTAACTACTGACTTTTTCCTGCGGCTGGAGTTTTGTCGTTAGATGTCTAACGCTCACTTCAGCCACGACTCTAAATACCGGAGTTAGAAAAATCCCATTGAAAAGATAGGATACGCAATTGACGTAAGGGGATCTGTGGTATGGAAAAGTTGCGGCTGAAAAGTGAGCGTTAGACCCTATTTTGAGTGACTCCAAATACCGGAGGTAGCCTAAAACCAGCGTTAGGAGCCTCTAACGCTGGTTTTCACGTCTAACGCCAAACTCCAAATCTAGGCCTAGGTAAGTATTTAGTTTTAAATAGGAATCATTTAGGTAATAATAGTAATTTTTATTTAGATTTATTTTAATTATATTTAAATTAGGGGGTGTTAGGGTTAGGCTTAAACTTAGGTTTAGGGGTTTATAAATTTAGAATAATGGATGTGATGTTGGGGGCGGCAGATTAGGGGTTAATAAATATAATGTAGATTGCGGCGATGTTAGGGGCGGCAGATTAGGGGTTAATAAGTATAATGTAGGTGGCGGCAATGTTAGGGGCGGCATATTAGGGGTTAATAATATCTAATTACTGTTTGCAAGGCGGGAGTGCGGCGGTTTAGGGGTTAATATGTTTATTCTAGTGGCGGCGATGTCCGGAGCTGGAGATTAGGGGTTAAAAATGTTATTATAGTGTTTGCGGGAGGGCCTTGGTTTAGGTGTTAACAGGTAGTTTATGGGTGTTAGTGTACTTTTTAGCACTTTAGTTATGAGTTTTATGCTACGGCGTTGTAGTGTAAAACTCATAACTACTGACTTTAGAATGTGTTAGGAATTTTGGAGGTAGAGGGTGTACCACTCACTTTTTGGCCTCCCAGGACAAACTCGTAATACAAGCGCTATGGAAGTCCCATAGAAAAAAGGGTTTACGAACTTTACATAAGTCGGTTTGCGGTAAGGCCAAAAAAGTGTGCGGTGCCCCTAAACCTGCAAGACTGGTAATAGCAACAGTAGTGAAAAAGCAGCGTTTAGGACCTGTTAACGCTGCTTTTTCAGCTTACCGCAAAACTCGTAATCTAGCCGAATATTTGCTTAGAATTCAGGGGGTAGGCATTTGCCAAAGTGACTAGTTTGTTGTGTATTCTGCAAATTAGGATGATGAAACATGCCTAAGGATTGCGTTCTATGTATATAGGGTCATATTTAAGGTTGGCACTAATGAGAATGGCTACTCCTCTGGATTTGGATTCATAGGAGGCTTCTATATTAATAAGTGAAACAGCCAAAAAAAAAAAAAAAAGCAGAATGTCTATGAGTTTAAGTGATGGAAATGTGTCATATATTTATTTATCATGTACTTTACCTTAAAGAAACAAACCTCTTAATTCTTTTACTACAGCTTTAAGAAAACAAACCTGCTTAATGTCGTACTACAGCTTTAAGTAAACAAACCTGCTTAATCCAACACCTGTATAAATCACCAGCACTTCCTTTCCTCAGTGCTTGGTAATTCTCATTCATTTCTGGAGATGCAGGATCTGAGAAGCTAATGGCTAGATTTAGAGTTCTGCGGCCAAAGGGGTGCGTTAGCTACGCGTGCTTTTTTCCCCCCGCACCTTTTAAATACCGCTGGTAGTTAGAGTTCACAGAAGGGCTGCATTAGGCTCCAAAAAGGGAGCGTACAGGCATATTTACTGCCACTGCAACTCTCAATACCAGCGCTACTTACGGACGCGGCCAGCTTAAAAAAACGTGCTCGTGCACGATTCCCTCATAGGAATCAATGGGGCCGTTTGAGCTGAAAAAAAACCTAACACCTGCAAAAAAACAGCGTTCAGCTCCTAACGCAGCTCCATTGTTTCCTATGGGGAAACACTTCCTAAGTCTGCACCTAACACCCTAACATGTACCCCGAGTCTAAACACCCCTAACCTTACACTTATTAACCCCTAATCTGTCGCCCCCGCTATCGCTGACCCCTGCATATTATTATTAACCCCTAATCTGCCACTCCGTACACCGCCGCAACCTACGTTATTCCTATGAACCCCTAATCTGCTGTCCCTAACCCCCGCCGACCCCTATATTATATTTATTACCCCCTAATCTGCCCCCCCAATGTCGCCGCTACCTACCTACAATTATTAACCCCTAATCTGCCGACCGGACCTCACCGCTACTCTAATAAATGTATTAACCCCTAAAGCTAAGTCTAACCCTAACCCTAACACCCCCCTAAGTTAAATATAATTTTTATCTAATGAAATAAAATAAATCTTATTAAATAAATTATTCCTATTAAAAGCTAAATACTTACCTGTAAAATAAACCCTAATATAGCTACAATATAAATAATAATTATATTGTAGCTATTTTAGGATTAATATTTATTTTACAGGCAACTTTGTATTTATTTTAACCAGGTACAATAGCTATTAAATAGTTAATAACTATTTAATAGCTACCTAGTTAAAATAATTACAAAAGTACCTGTAAAATAAATCCTAACCTAAGTTACAATTAAACCTAACACTACACTATCAATAAATTAATTAAATAAACTACCTACAATTATCTACAATTGAACCTAACACTACACTTTGAATAAATAAATTAAATGCAAATACCTACAAATAAATACAAATAAATACACTAACTAAAGTACAAAAAATAAAAAAAGAACTAAGTTACAAAAAATAAAAAAATAATTTCAAACATTATAAAAATATTACAACAATTTTAAGCTAATTACACATAATCTAAGCCCCCTAATAAAATAACAAAGCCCCCCAAAATAAAAAAATGCCCTACCCTATTCTAAAATAAAAATTGAAAAGCTAAAAGGGCCTTTTGCGGGGCATGCCCCAAAGAATTCTGCTCTTTTGCTTGTAAAAAAAACATGCAATACCCACCCCAACATTACAACCCACCACCCACATACCCCTAATCTAACCCAAACCCCCTTAAATAAACCTAACACTAAGCCCCTGAAGATCTTCCTACCTTGTCTTCACCACGCCGGGTATCACCGATCCATCCAGAAGAGGGTCCGAAGTCTTCCTCCTATGCGGGCGATGTCTTCATCCAATAGGGGGCTGAAGAGGTCCATCATCTGGCTGAAGTCTTCATCCAAGCGGGGGCTGAAGAGGTCCATCATCCAGCTGAAACCTTCTATCAAGCGGCATCTTCAATCTTCTTTCTTCCGGCTCCATCTTCATCCCGCCGTCACGGAACATCCTTCCTCCACGACGAACTCCCGACGAATGAAGGTTCCTTTAAGGGACGTCATCCAAGATGGTGTCCCTCGAATTCCGATTGGCTGATTGGATTCTATCAGCCAATCGGAATTAAGGTAGGAAAATTCTGATTGGCTGATGGAATCAGCCAATCAGATTCAAGTTCAATCCGATTGGCTGATTGGATCAGCCAATAAAATGCAAGCTCAATCTGATTGGCTGATTGGATCAGCCAATCGGATTGAACTTGAATCTTATTGGCTGATTCCATCAGCCAATCAGAATTTTCCTACCTTAATTCCGATTGGCTGATAGAATCCTATCAGCCAATCGGAATTTGAGGGATGCCATCTTGGATGACGTCCCTTAAAGGAACCTTCATTCGTCGGGAGTTCGTCGTGGAGGAAGGATGTTCCGCGTCGGCGGGATGAAGATGGAGCCGGAAGAAAGAAGATTGAAGATGCTGCTTGATAGAAGATTTCAGCCGGATGATAGACCTCTTCAGCCCCCGCTTGGATGAAGACTTCAGCCGGATGATGGACCTCTTCAGCCCCCGCTTGAATGAAGACATCGCCTGGATAGGAGGAAGACTTCGGACCCTCTTCTGGACGGATCGGTGATACCCGGCGTGGTGAAGACAAGGTAGGAAGATCTTCAGGGCCTTAGTGTTAGGTTTAAGGGAGTTTGGGTTAGATTAGGGGTATGTGGGTGGTGGGTTGTAATGTTGGGGGGGTATAGTATGTTTTTTTTACAGGCAAAAGAGCAGAATTCTTTGGGGCATGCCCCGCAAAAGGCCCTTTTAAGGGCTGGTAAGGTAAAAGAGCTTTTCTATTTGTATTTTAGAATAGGGTAGGGCATTTTTTTATTTTGGGGGGCTTTGTTATTTTATTAGGGGGCTTAGAGTAGGTGTTATTAGCTTAAAATTGTTGTAATATTTTTGTAAATTATTTAATTGTAACTTAGGTTAGGATTTATTTTACAGGTACTTTTGTAATTATTTTAACTAGGTAGCTATTAAATAGTTATTAACTATTTAATAGCTATTGTACCTGGTTAAAATAAATACAAAATTGCCTGTAAAATAAATATTAATCCTAAAATAGCTACAATATAATTATTATTTATATTGTAGCTATATTAGGGTTTATTTTACAGGTAAGTATTTAGCTTTAAATAGGAATAATTTATTTAATAAGATTTATTTTATTTCGGTAGATAAAAATTATATTTAACTTAGGGGGGTGTTAGGGTTAGACTTAGCTTTAGGGGTTAATACATTTATTAGAGTAGCGACGAGGTTCGGTTGGCAGATTAGGGGTTAATAATTGTAGGTAGGTAGCGGCGATGTTGGGGGGGGGCAGATTAGGGGGTAATAAATATAATATAGGGGTCGGCGGGGGTTAGGGGCAGCAGATTAGGGGTTCATAGGGATAACGTAGGTTGCGGCGGTGTATGGAGCGGCAGATTAGGGGTTAATAATAATATGCAAGGGTCAGCGATAGCGGGGGTGGCAGATTAGGGGTTAATAAATATTATGTAGGTGTCGGCAGTGTTAGGGGCAGCAGATTAGGGGTACATAGGGATAATGTAGGTTGCGGCGGTGTGCGGTCGGCAGATTAGGGGTTAAAAAAATTTAATAGAGTGGCGGCGATGTGGGGGGGCCTCGGTTTAGGGGTACATAGGTAGTTTATGGGTGTTAGTGTACTTTAGAGCACAGTAGTTAAGAGCTTTATGAACCGGCGTTAGCCCAGAAAGCTCTTAACTCCTGGCTTTTCTCTGCGGCTGGAGTCTTGTCGTTAGATTTCTAACGCTCACTTCAGCCAAGACTCTAAATACCGGTGTTAGAAAGATCCCATTGAAAAGATAGGATACGCAATTGACGTAAGGGGATCTGCTGTATGGAAAAGTCACGGCTGGAAAGTGAGCGTTAGACCCTTACCTACAAGACTCTAAATACCAGCCGTAGGACAAAACCAGCGTTAGGACCCCTTAACGCTGGTTTTGACAGCTAACGCAGAACTCTAAATCTAGGCTTAAGTCTGTTCTAAATAACTTATTTGTCTCTAACAACTTTGTTTGCAGGATTTACACTTAAATGGAACACTGCTGTTCCATTTAAGTTCAGCCCATTGCTGTGATGTCACACACCAACTCAATCTGTTTCATATTTTGCATTGCACAGGATTCAACTTGCAATTTCTGGACAAGGTTTGGACTTCATCTCTAAATATCTGCAGTGAATTCTATCATTTATTGATTCAGGTAGAACTTTTTATGCCATAACTTTAGCTTAAATATAAAAGTAATTCATTAAACTTGTCATATGCCAAACGTTATACATAAATATTCACTCATTCAACTTAAACTCTTGTATGCATACAATAATATTGATCTGTGCACATATTTGCTAACATATTTATAACTATAGCAAATTATACAAAGGTTGTGATTTTATGTTTACTCTGTTGTGCTTCCCAATACACCCATAAGGCAACATTTCTGTGCATTATTTACAATAACCTGTTGCAATCCTGTTGCGATCCTATTTGTTTTATATTTTCACCTTGTAAGGTTTCTGCTACATAAAATGTACTCCTAAAAATATTTAGTATCTGCAGTTGGGGTTCAAATCAAATATTATACAATATAAAATTTCTTATAGGTATGAAAGTCCTTCACAGAATGGTTGTTTGGTATTCTTAAATGTCTTAAAGGGGGAGTGTTCAGCAGACAAGAGCTGCTCTAAGGTTGTAGGGGATATGGGGGGGGGGGCTTCTGGTGAGGAAAGAAGAAAATCTGTGCGAGAGTGCACAATAATTTTGTCAATGAAGTGGTCCGAGTACTGCAAGTAGCTGACAGAGAGTCAGTGATAAATGGCCTGTGTATAAAGTAGGGAAGGGGGGCTCTTGTAGTTGATAGGTAGGTTTTATATGGTAACATAGAGGGGGTGCCGGGGGTTACTTCACTAAGAGGTGGGATATGAAAGTTTAAACGAAGAAAGGTTGGTGGATGTAGTAGTGTCAAAGTTGCAGACAGAAAGTGCCTGTACAGGAGTAAGGGCTAACTAGGTTAGTTAAAGTTGGTATTATCGGTAATAAGATAAGATTAACTAAAACACAGAAATGCATAAAATACTGGAGAACACATTACATTTAACTAAAATAGGACATATTGATAGCAGCATATATGTAAGTGATATTCTAAGGAGTGAATAGAATTATCTCGTTGTCAGTGTAGGCTGGTTCAATCTAGAGTATGCATAGAGGGTAATCAAAAGGATGAACTAGCTTGTGATAGAATGAAGGTCTATATGTCTTATGAGTGAGTGATTCCGTATAGGATGATATTGAAGTCATTGGATGTGTGAGGTCAGAGTATTTAGGGGCATATCTGTGTGAGTTATTTCTTGGTGAGAGGTACGTATGATTGTGTATGGAGTATGGACTAGTGATATATAGATTAGGCTCAATCCACTCTTGTAGTAAAGTATTGGTTTATGACCCATTATATTTGAGTGCAATAGAGCAGGCTGGTAGGATTAAAATGTTAAATTATATCTCAGGTAGCAGTCAATATGAGAAGACTGTAAGTATAGGCTTAGGTGTACGTATCGTATTAGATAAATAAACATATTTGATACTGAGACGTATTAGCATTGGGAACTAAGCCTCTTGTAATCTAGTGGTGTCATATGGTGTGAAGATGTGATAGTTGGGCATGTGGAGTTGTTATATGATATAGAAGTGCTATACAGATACGCTCATAATGGCTATCTTATTATGTAATGTGCATTAGTATAACAGCAGATTAAGTTAATGTTACTTGAGATAGGCACAACTGAAGTATAAACTTTAAAGTCAGATTACATAAAACTTAACACTTGAAACAAGAACATTTTATAAACAGTTGAAAACTTCTAAAAGTATACATAGCATCCAAACTTAGATGCCTAGAGACCACTGATTAGGATAAATATGAGAAGCCAAGTATCCCCACTGGGAACAAGGGGGGGGGGGCTTCTGTCCTCTGATTTTCTGGTTGAAGTGTTTTATAAGAAAGGCATATTGTCAAATGTCCTAAATGGAAGGGCAATATGCAAGGTTAGGATTCTTCGTTATGAGCAGTCAGCTCCTTTCTCTAGGATTGGTGTTTGGGTCTTTTCGGTAGTGGATGCCATTCAGGCGCTGTAGCATTGAGTTCCTCAGCATTGTCCGTCGAACCTTTGTTTTGTTCAGGGGGATGATGTAGGCCCAGTGAGAGTTGAAGTTTCATGCCTTGGTCCAGTGTAGATATGGCAAATGAATGTTCTTCAAATTGAAAAAATAGTTTGACAGGGAAACCCCATCTTTATTTTACACTGTTTTTGCGAAGACACTAGGTGACTTATTGGAAGGTGCGTCTATTGGCTAGGGTGTGAGAAGATAGGTCTAGAAAGATTTGGACAATGTGGTAAGTATCTTTCAAATTGTTGTTGAGTAGTTTTTCTTTGAATGTGTAGTTGTGTAGTCTTATTATAACCTCCCTCGGGGTACCTGAAGTGGCATTTCTGGGACGGAGGGTCTGGTGGGAACTGTCGATGAGTAGTCCTTGGTCTTGTAAAGGTCCCAATAATTCCTTGAATAGGCACATCAGGAAGCTAGATAGAGCCGCCGTCCCTATATCCTCTGGGATACCACATATCCTGATGTTATTACGGTGTGATCTGTCTTCTAGGTCCGCCATTTTTGATTCTTTGAGTGTAAGAGATGAGATTGGTATGATCCACGCTAAGATCTTCATGTTTTCTCTCTAGCGATTCGGTCCATTCTCCCAGAGATGATATGCCTCTTTTGAGTTCAGAGACGGACATCTTAAACTCTTTTTTAAGAGATGTATAGTGAGAGTCCATTTTATCAGACAGCACTTTAATGGAATGGAGTATAGAAGAGTGTGCAACAAGGGATCTGTCTGTGAGTGATTTTCGGCTCTATGTGATCCTTTAGTTGAGACAATTGACTCTCTTGAATCCTCATCTGCAGGCTGACCATATTGCCGCTTTAAAAAGGGACACATATGAAAAATACATTTGTCAGGGTTCTTATACAAAGCATTTCTTTAAACAGTCCTGACATGTCTTGTTCATAATGGATTTTGCTATTAAAGTGATCCGCTAAGATACTTTTAGGAATATCAGACTGTTTCTGTTTTTTTGGGGGGGAATGAGTCATAATGTAAAATGTAGGATGTCTTCAGGTAAAGATGTCACACCAGTGTGTAGAGTAGCAGTCTTCCCAAGAGGCAGAATGGGTGGAGAGAGTAGGTCCGGCAACCCCTGGCTGGTAAAATTAGGACATAATTTCCTCCTAGTGATGTGACATAAAGAGAGTAGGAAAAAAGAATAACTACTTGATAATATATTTGTAGGACCCTGGAAATTATATGGGTTATTTGACTTGGGAGAGAGAAGTTGTGGAACTGTTGCTTGATTGAAGGTCTGCAGAAGTAAGTGTGTATTTGTCTTTCTCCTGGGGAAGGTGCTCCCCTAGGGCAATGTGGGTAGAAGGAAAGGGGGATATGACCCATAGGCAAAAAGGGCAGACGGGAAAGGGAGGAGAGAGAACAGGTAGTATAGTAATTGGGTTACCTTAGTATGGCGGGTGATTGATCAGAAATCAGTTAGAGTGACTATGCAGTCACTTGAAGAGGTTATGCACTCAGCAAGTGGAGTAGTATAATTGAGTAAATTGTACAGTAGCTTTGTGCATTTGAACAGGTAGAGGGATCTCTGATTGTGAGTGGTTGACATATAAATCAGGCCTGTATGTCTGATAACTTGTCCACATGGTCTGTAAGAAGAACCCACTAAAGGGGAGACAATGGAATATATGGGCTGCATAAGTACCCTGAAGGTTTGGCCAGACCGGTGATTCTTCTCCTTCTCATAGCTAGATAATAAGTGGCACAGATCTAGTGATCAGAAATGTCTGACACCCTTTAAGCAAAGATACAATCTCAGAAGGGAGGTCACTTAGGTGTTGTGGTAGTGTAGGCCAGGTGTAGCGAGAGGCCTTAAGGTGTTGAGTTAAAGGGATACTAAACCCACATTTTTTCTTTCATGAGTCAGAGTATGCAATTTTAAGCAACTTTCTAATTTACTCCTATGATCAATGTTTCTTCATTCACTTGCTATCTATAATTGAAAAGCAAGAATGTAATCTTAGGAGCCGGACCATTTTTGGTTCAGAGCATGGGTTGCACTTGCTGATTGGTGGCTAAACATAGCCACCAATCAGAAAACGCTATCCATCGTTGTGAACCAAAAACGGGTCAGCTCCTTAGTTTTTATTCCTGCTTTTTTAAATAAAGATAGCAAGAGAATGAAGAAAAAATTATAATAGGAATAAATTAGAACATTGCTTAAAATTGCATATTCTATCTGAATCATGAAAGAAAAAAAAATAGGCCTTTAGGGCCTAGTAATGTTAGGAAGTCTTTAGGACATGAGTGTATAGGTAAGTAATGATCACACACACACCACATGTAGTTATCTGCCACAGGGTAATCCTATGTTCCAGGAGTGGGGTGTCTATGCGGAGGCGCAGTATGGATGTGTGTTCTGAAGTCCGTGCTGAGCTCAGAGGCAGAGACTTATAAGGGTGCACTGATTGCTTATGGCCAGCTGAGTGCTAGCATTAGGACTGGATGGCCGATCTGAAAATGTCCGTTATGAGGTGAGCAGCTGTGTGAGGTCTCTGATCTGTGATAGGCCGTAACTGCTCTGGAATTAAGTTAGGCCGATAGAGCCGCAATTTTATGTGGTGATGCGGCGGGCCAGATCTTGTATCAGGCTTCCAAGAAACCAGCCGGGTCTCTGTATGGGTGGATCGTGACTACTCACAATGTGCCATCCAAGTCTATTTGTCCGCTAAAGAGATACAGCGGTGTAAGGTGAAGAATCTCCCAGTGACGTAGGTCACAGATTTGGCACCAATCGGATCCATTCATCATAGCGGTTTCAGTCCTATGTGGTAAGTTGCAAGCCTTTAGCTAGATCCCCGGCTTCAGTAGGTATGGGGGGTATGATGGGTGAAGGAATGTCGGTGAAGGGATTAATAGTTTTCCTTTGATTATAGTTAAATAAGGCTCTTAAGAGAAGTGCGACTTCCCCATCTTATGGCAAGCTCTGCCCCTGGTTTGTTTGTTTTAATATAGCTTTTTAACAAATTGCAATTAATTAAGTTAACAGAATTAGTGCTAAACAACTGGAAGTTAGGACTGAAAGAAAGGGATTTAAATGTGACTTTTATCATTTTTTCTACTGTATATTTGTAAACCACTATGCATATATGCGTATGACCTCAAGAGAGGGTGTGCATTGGGGAACATCTTAATGATGTTTCTACTAATAACCCATGCTCGGCTTTGGCAGCCAATTTTATTACACAGCATGATAGCAAAGTGCATAATTTTGTCTGGTTGGTGATAGATCATGTCAAACAACCAATTAGAGGTGGGAACCTGGTTGCCCTTCTCTCACGTAGAGAGGCTGTTTGGATTTTGACATTGAGAACCAGAGTTCCACTTGGATTTAATTCTGAAGCAGATATCATCAATGTATGACGTTGAATGTGCCCCATTTTCTCCCTGTCCCACTTTTTTATTCTCTGAGTCCATATCCCACACAGACATCATAAACAGATTATATCATCTTTTTTAAGATATGTTCTTTAATAGATATTTATTTTTGGTGATTAGTCAATAATAAATAATATGTAACACAACAAATTTAAAAAATATATATATAAATCACTATTCTGAAGATGAAGCTGATTTATATGTGTACCCGCGTTTATTGATATCTATTCTATGAGATATTCAGATGTTTATTTGATTCAATATTCTTTGTTTCATTTTCCTTGATTATATTGTAACCAAATACAGGTTAGAGTTAAGTGGGAGGAGTCGCCCCTTTTTATTTATGTGATTTGAGAACCAAATTAGAATCCTTCTGAGGGTATATATGTGCAACTCTGTGTTAATGAATGTAGGTCACATTAAAAGGCGAAAGCCGAAATGCGTCTGATCAGTCCTTATCTGCATGTAGATTTATTTATTACTTGTTTCTAGCTGCATCCACTTTTTGTTTCTTTAACTATGCATATTCATACCACATCCATTTGGAAAGTTTGTTTTTAAGTATAAAATGTTTTAATTTTATAAAAATTAAAGTTACATTATTCAAAGCAAAATGCTTCACAGATATGAAGCTGCAGTAAATGCAATAATATTTTTTGTCATATGTATTTGTTTGTTTGTTTATTTGATTATTTTCTTCTAAGAAAACTGCTTTTGATGTTGAAACTAACATTTTAACAAAAGCTTAAAACTAATTATTAGATATTTAGCTACAGTGTTGTATCTACATTTTACACAACAGTAGATTATTTTACAATAACTAGGTATGACCCAAGCCTGGAATATATTTGACTTCCAAGCTTACAATGTTTTTTTTTTTATTTGTTTTTTTTAAGGGACAGTAAACACCTTGTAATTGCAAACAATTATGAGGACTTGCCATATAATAGCATATCAGTAAAGTCTAACATTTTTAAAACAAATTAACATCTTGTTTACTGTAATTGCTTTTCAATTGCTACACTCCAGCTCTGAGAATTAGAAAATCCACTTATTTCAGAACTAAATTACATGAAAGGGGGTGAAATAAATCATAAAATATAGTGCAAAGTTATTCACAATGCATAACTAATTCATCCATACAAAAATCTCAAAGTGTTTACCGTGCCATTAAGTGGCCAAACTTAACTTACATGGATTAGAGTAAACAGTTTCTAGATAATTCTCTTAACCCCTTAATGACCACAATGTACCCTGTATGTCACTGGTTGTTAAGGGTTTTTTCAGGACATAATAGCACAAGTCTAGCAAGAACACGCTATTAATGCACTCCCTTTAGCAGGCTTTGTGGAATAGAGCAGTCTCAACGCTGGTGGCAAGACCGTGCTATAAAACAATCAAGTCCCAAAAAAAGGCCAGCGACATACAGGGTACGTCGCTGGTCCTTAAGGGGTTAATATGAATTTTTATTTTATTATCTCTATGTCAGTATTGTTTATATTCACATGTGAGCTAAGTACACTAAATTTGTGTGTGCACTCTTGGGAAGGCCAGAGAAAATTCATTACTGAAGTAATAACCACTTATCAAGCAAGTGATTACTGGAGGTCAATAACAGGAGTGCTGAACATGAGCGCAATCAAAAATGTTAGTATTTACAAATCACAGAGATACTTAGTTATACACTGCAATAGATTAGGCAAGTCCCATAGTAGAGGCAAGCCCCATAGTGGAAGTACAAAAAGTAGTGAAGGTCAGAAAACAAACCAAAGGCCTTAGATGATGTATTAAATAATGAGGTCAAAGGTTAAGTAAGGTAGGTGTTTTGCAGGTTCATAGTGGTTAACAAGTGCCAGATTATATCTTACATTTGTGGTGCGCATGTATGGCCATTTGATAATAACCAGCAGCTGACACCTATAGTAAGCAGGTTCAAAAGGCAGTAATAGTCAACAGGTACTATAGACAGGTCTGGCCAACTGGTGCTAAAGGTATTTATGGTACTTAGGTAAAAAAGGCAGGAACAGCCAACAGGGACCATAGGCAGGTAAGGTTTTGAAGTACAACTAGCAGGTAGAGCCAGCTGGGCTATAGTCAGATATGGTCTGCAAGTGCTAAAGGCAGGTATGGTATGCAGTTGTTAAAGGAAGCTATGAGGTATAGCAAACAAGTAGTTTAGTCTGGTCTTACCAACATGTACAGTACTGATATATGGCTAGCTGGTGCTATAGGCACGTATAGTCTACAGGTGATATAGGAAGCAATCAGGTATAGTCAATGGGTAATGATAGGTTAGTATGAGCCGCAGGTATAGAATGCAGAAACTGCCAGCTAATATTATAGCCCATATGCTAAAGCATAAATAAGATGGTTGTTAGATATCAGTATAGTACTGTATGCAACATGTATACAAAGATCTCTGAGATCCTTTAACCCTTTGAGTGCTAACGACGGCTCTGAGCCATCGCAAATTTTCCCAGTCAGGTATTGATGACGGCTCAGAGCTGTCGCTAGCACTCACCCACTTTGAGGGCAATCTGGGGGCTCCCATCGACTCCTACCCCGGGCCTATATAGTGACAGGCATCGCCGGGGCTTCACGTTTTGTGCAGTGATGTGATGACGTCACCGCGCAACTTTATTGAAAAATTACAATGGACAGTATAGAGAAAAGGGGGCATGCTGCTTAGAAGCCTGTATCTCAAGCATCTAAGCAGCTACAGACCCCCAAGACCCACCGTTGGAAAGGTAAACGGTATAAGTCTTGGGGATCTGAAAAAAAAAAGATTTAAAAAAATTAAAAATAAAAACCTCAAATTCAGCTTAGCACCCAGGTGGGAAACTGCTTAGCACTCAAAGGGTTAAAAATGTATTAACACTAACTGCTGTTAAAATTGGACTCTGAATTCTGAAACAAGGTAAATATAAGTGCTATATCCCAAGGTTGTTACATGAAGGAAGACAATCATTTATAGGTCTCTTTGGTCTCAATGACATTCATGTGCAAATACTTCGTAGAAAATAAATGGTTGGACGAGTCAACAGTGAAGCTGTGTGGAACAATAGTATTTAATACTTCATACTTTTGCAGTTTTTTATTTGGAAGATCACTCTGATGTCTTGACAGATTTCTTGGTGAGCTGGTTATATATACTGTCAACCTGTTTCTTAGGCTGCTCTGTCTCCATTCTTTAAGACTCACAGCTGCAGGTGGTCTGGCCACACAGGGAAAATAATGGTTACAAAGGTAGTTCTGAATGCCAAAACAAACATAAAACTAAATTAACACAAAAGCATAGGATGTAAAGCAAAGTCATGATTGTATTACAGCCTGCAAATTACGAATAGTCAGTATTTGGAAAAATACATAATTAAAATAGAAAACTGTGCTCGTTCTAGTACCAGTGCTCAATACATATAGGAAACATGCACATTTGTAAGTCACTGTATTTTGATAAGCAACTATGAAAATATATGTCATATTGACATACAAAAATTCATATAACACTGTAACAACCATGTTCTATATTAAAAACATAATATTGCAACCACACTGTAACAAACATAAGTAAAACACTGTCATAACAGTGAGAACTCGTATTGTCAATACACAAATAAAAAACAGAAGTTGTGACTACTGTCTTCTATGAAATATTAATATTGCAAACTCAAAATCTTCATTCTAAAAAAAGAAAAAACACGGCAAATACGTTATTTTTACAATCTGTATGTATTGGGTACTTGTAAAGCGCGGCTAATCACCAGTAAAGGTCTCAAGACGCTGCTCATTTTATGGACCTTGGAAGGATGAAAGGCTGAGTGGACCTCGCCGGGGATCGAACCTGCAACCCTCGGGTTGCTACAGAGGTGGGCCACACAATCTTGACAACATTTTACATACATGTTATAACATTATACAATACAATATAGATAAGTGAAATATGACAGATACAGGTATCATAAACCCACAATTCACCAGATTCTATAAGCATATTAGTGATATCATAATTCCACTATTGTATTGTAACAAACGGGGTTGAGTTTCTGTTGGCACATGTAAATTGTATTGCCATACAATACTGTGGAAAGAAATTATTTATATGAAACCTTTAATGTAGTTGGTGATGCTGCTTTGATATATCGCCAGCATTGCCCCCCACTGAGATGTATAGTAAAACTCCTCTCCGCGAGACTGCCTTCAGACACTGATGTCAGCAGTTTTGAATATTTCACTGGCAATCTCAATCCCTCGACGGATCCCTTTTGAATATATCTCCACATTGTTAATGTTTCAGCCATCAAGGATTTTAGGGCTCCATTTATCAAAGTGTCAAATTTGTCTATTCACTCACTAAAAAATGTCTGCTTGAACCCACGCTACCACGAGTGTGCAATTGTTTGCTGCCATTATTTCGGAAAAATTACCTTTTTTTAATTTACGTCAATTCTGCTAGTTAATGCGGACAGTGAATAACTTTGGATACATCAATGACAATAATAATAAAATATATTAAGCTTATAGTCTACAGCTAGATTACAAGTGTGTTTGTCTTTTATCTCTGAAAATATGGTATTTTCAGCTTTAAAACAGTAACGCAGCTATTACAAGTCTTGTCGGTATAGGTGTATCGCAAGCCTTTTAGCCTGTAACGCATCGTCAGTACCGCACTCGTAAAAATTACGTTTTTGCATGGGAGGCTAAAAAGCGAGTGTTACACTCTATAACAACAAGGGCCTCGATCCGATATACAGCTTCGCCCGCAGAAGCCGGCGACACCAAATTTTGCGCGGGTTTGGTATCACATATACGTATATTTCTGCCTTCACCCGTAGTTTTTTGGGCCATAGACAGGTATACCAAACCCGCGCAGTTTGGTATCCAATATATAGCGTAAAGACTTACGTGGCGAAAATGGAGAAATCTTACTCCATTTTCACCTCGCCACAAATTGCAGCCGTAGTAAGCCTTACGCTGTGTATTGGAGCCCCGTAACTCCCTAAACTACCTGCAAAATAAAACCTAACACCTAACGCATGCGCAATGTCTATCTACCTGTCAACCGCGAACTGCTAAATAAAACCTAACACCTAACGCATGCGCAATGTCTATCTACCTGTCAACCGCGATCCCCCGCCGCAATCCCTAATAAAGTATTTAACCCCTAAACCGCCGCTCCCGGACCCCGCCGCCACCTACATTAAAAGTATAACCCCCTAATGTGATCCCCCTACACCGTCGCCACCTACATTACATACCCCCTAATGTGAGCCCCTTACACCGCCGCCAGCTACATTAAACTACCCCCTAATGTGAGCCCCTTACACTGCCGCCAGCTACATTAAACTACCCCCTAATGTGAGCCCCTACCATGCCGCCAGCTATATTAAACTACCCCCTAATGTGAGCCCCTACCCCGCCGCCAGCTATATTAAACTACCCCCCTAATGTGAGCCTCTACCCCGCCGCCAGCTATATTACCTACCCCCTAATGTGAGCTCCTACCCCGCCGCCAGCTATATTAAAATTATTAACCCCTAATCTAATCCCCCTACCCCGCCGCCACCTATATTAAACACATTAACCCCTAATCTAATCCCCCTAAAGTAATCACCTCTATTACCAGCCCTTAAAAGGGCCTTTTGCGTGACATTGCCCCAAAGTAACAGCTCTATTGCCAGCCCTTAAAAGGGCTTTTTGCGGGGCATTGTCACAAAGTAATCAGCTCTTTTGCATCTAATCTAAATCCCCCTATACCGCTGCCACCTATAATAAATGTATTGCCCCCTAATCTAATCCCCCTACACCGCCGCCACATATATTAAATAGATTAACCCCTAATTTAATCCCCCTACACTGCCGCCAGCTATATTAACTATATTATCCCTAATTATATTAGTGTTAATATTGTTAATATAGTTATTATATTATATATTAACTATATTAACCATAATTATATTAGGGTTAATATAGTTAATATCGTTATTATATTTTATATATATATTAAGTATAATAACCCTATCTAACTCTAACATCCCTAACTAAATTCTTATTAAAATAAATCTAATAAATATTAATATTATTAATTAAAATATTCCTATTTAAATCTAAATACTTACCTATAAAATAAACCCTAAGATAGCTACAATGTAATTAATAATTACATTGTAGCTATTTTAGGGTTTATATTTATTTTACAGGTAACTTGGTATTTATTTTAACTAGGTACAATAGCTATTAAATAGTTAATAACTATTTAATAGCTACCCTGTTAAAATAATGACCAATTTACCTGTAAAATAAATCCTAACCTAAGTTACAAATACACCTACACTTTCAAAAAATTAAATAAACTACAACTATCTAAGCTAAAATACAATTAAATAAACTAAACTAAATTACAAAAAAAAACAAAAAACACTAAATTACAAAAAATAAAAAAAGATTACAAGATTTTTTGCTGCTTGGATGAAGATATAGCCGGGATGGAAGACTTCTTCTCTGCCGCTTGATTGAAGACATCACCCGGATCGGATGAAGAGTGTTAGGTTTTTTAAAGGGGGTTTTGGGTGGGTTTAGAATAGGGGTAGGTGGGTGGTGGGTTTTAATGTTGAGGGGTGGTATTGTGTTTTTTTTTTACAGGCAAAAGAGATGATTTCTTTGGGGCATGCCCCGCAAAAGGCCCTTTTAAGGGCTGGTAATAGAGCTGTTAACTTTTTTTAATTTAGAATAGGGTAGGGAATTTTGTTTTATTTTGGGGGGCTTTATTATTTTATTAGGGGGCTTAGAATAGGTGTAATTAGCTTAAAAATCTTGAAATCTTTTTTTATTTTTTGTAATTTAGTGTTTGTTTTTTTTTGTAATTTAGTTTAGTTTATTTAATTGTATTTTAGTTTAGATATTTGTAGTTTATTTAATTTATTGATAGTGTAGGTGTATTTGTAACTTAGTTTAGGATTTATTTTACAGGTAAATTGGTAATTATTTTAACAAGGTAGCTATTAAATAGTTATTAACTATTTAATAGCTATTGTACCTAGTTAAAATAAATACCAAGTTACCTGCAAAATAAATATAAACCCTAAAATAGCTACAATGTAATTATTAATTACATTGTAGCTATCTTAGGGTTTATTTTATAGGTAAGTATTTAGATTTAAATAGGAATATTTTAATTAATAATATTAATTAGATTTAATTTAATAAGAATTTAGTTAGGGGTGTTAGAGTTAGATAGGGTTATTATACTTAATATATACATAATATAATAACGATATTAACTATATTAACCCTAATATAATTAGGGTTAATATAGTTAATATATATATAATATGATAACTATATTAACTATATTAACCCTAATATAATTAGGGTTAATATAGTTAATATAACTGGCGGCAGTGTAGGGGGGTCAGATTAGGGGTTAATTTATTTAATATAGGTGGCGGCGGTGTAGGGGGATTAGATTAAGGGTTAATATATTTAATATAGGTGGCGGCGGTGTAGGGGGATTAGATTAGGGGGTAATACATTTATTATAGGTGGCGGCGGTATAGGGGGATTTAGATTATAGGCAAAAGAGCTGATTTCTTTGTGACAATGCCCCGCCAAAAGCCCTTTTAAGGGCTGGTAAAAGAGCTGATTTCTTTGGAGCATGCCCCGCAAAAAGCCCTTTTAAGGGCTGGCAATAGAGCTGTTTACTTTGGGGTAATGCCCTGCAAAAAGCCCTTTTCAGGGCTATTTGTAGGGTTAGACTTAGGTTTAGTGGTAGGGATAGTTTAGTATTTTAGGGGTTACTTAATTTAATATAGGTTTCGGCGGTGTAGGGGGATTAGATTAGGGGTTAATTAATTTAATATAGGTGGCGACGGTGTAGGGGGATTAAATTAGGGGTTAATAATTTAATATAGCTGGCGGCAGGGTAGGGGGATTAGATTAGGGGTTAATAATTTTAATATAGCTGGTGGCGGGGTAGGAGCTCACATTAGGGGGTAGGTAATATAGCTGGCGGCGGTATAGGGGCTCACATTAGGGGGTAGTTAATGTAGGTGGTGGCGGGGTCCGGGAGCGGCGGTTTAGGGGTTAAAAACTTTATTAGGTGGCGGCGGGGTCCTGGAGCGGCGATTTAGGGGTTAATGCATTAATTATTAGGAGAGTGAGGGGGGATAGCGGATAGAGGAGTATACGTGTCAGGCTATGTTTGGGAGGCGTGTTAGACAGTACGGGTGATTTCATAACTTAGTCAGGTTTTGTAGGTGCTGGCAGTTTCTAAAGTGCTGTAAGTCACTGGCGACTCCAGAAATTTGTACTTACGCAGATTTCTGGACATTGCTGGTTTATCCGACTTACGGCACTTTAGCATCTGACGGTGCCGTATATGGGATAGCTCGAGTTGCGAGCTGAAACTATGGGCGGCAGGGGTTCCCTTGCTTGCGCCGCAAACTACGATCTATATCGGATCGCGCCCAAGATCCATAACGCCATTTAAAGTCAGTAGTTATGAGTTTTATGCTACAAAGCTGTAACATAAAACTAATAAATTAAGTGTTACAAACTACACTAACACCCATAAACTATCTATTAACTCCTAAACCGCCACCTTCCCGCATCTATTTCAATTTATTAACCCCTAATCTGCCGTCCGCCCACATCGCCCCCCGCTATACTAAAATTATTAAGCCCTACACCACCGCCACTATAATAAACCTATTTACCCCTAAACCGCTAGCCCCCCACAATGAAATATACTAATTTAAACTATTAACCCCTAAACCCAAAGCCCCCACAGCTCAATAAACTAATTATTATTTTTTGTGATTTTAGTGTTTTTTAATTTTTTGTAATGTTAGGTTTTAATGTAAGGTAGATTAGGTTTTATTTCACAGGTAAGTTTGTATTTATTTTAACTACGTAGCTAGTAAACAGTTAATAACTATTTATTAACTAGTCTACCTAGTTAAAATAAATACAAACTTACCTATGAAATAAAAATAAAACCTAAGCTAGCTACAATGTAACTATTATTTATATTGTAGCTAGCTTAGGTTTTATTTCACAGGTAAGTATGTGTTTAGTTTTAAATAGGTATTATTTAGTTAATCATTGTAAATTTAATTTAGATCTATTTTAACTATGTTAAACTTAGGGGGTGTTAGGGTTAGGTTTAGGGGTAGGTGTAGGGGTTAATAGTTTAATTTAGGTTGTTGCGATGTGGGGGGCTGGCGGTTTAGCGATTAATAGGTTTATTTAGTGATAGTGATGTGGGAGGACAGAGGTTTAGGGGTTAATAACTTTATTTAGTTGCAGCGATGTCGGGGAGCGACGGAATAGGGGTTAATAACTTTAATATAGTGGCAGTCGGGAGCGGCGGAATAGGGGTTAATAACTTTAATATAGTGGCGGTGATGTTGGGGTGTGGGGGAATATGGGTTAATAACTTTAGTTTAGTGGCGGCGATATCGGGAACGGCAGATTAAGCGTTAATAACTTTATTTAGGTGTCTGCGATATCAGGAGCGGCAGATTAGGGGTTAATAACTGTAGGTAGGTGTCTGGGATGTCAGGGGTGGCAGATTAGGGGTGTTTAGATGTAGGGTTTATGGGTGTTAGGTTTAAACGTTATTTTCTTTTTCCCCATAGACATTAATGGTGCTGCATTAAGGAGCTTTTCTTTCCGCGATCACAGCTGTTAGACTTTCTTCTGACCTGCTTTCTCCATTAATGTCTATGGGGAAAGCGTGCACAAGCACGTCAAAACATTGTTTGTTTTTGGTGTGGTATGGAGCTTAAAAGCACCATATCGCCCGTACAAGCCGGGTTTCGAAAAACTTGTAATGGCAGCGCTATAGGGGATTAAATAACTCAACTTTTGTTCCATTCGTTAATTTCCCTATAGTGCTCAAAACTCGTAATCTAGCTGTATATTAGGCAAATTTCTAAACACGTGACTGTATTAGACGCCTGAACTTCTATCTTCAATTAATTTAATCTTTTAGGTAAATATTTATGTTTTATGGGTCTGTCCTGGTTCAGTATTTTAATTCTTCTCTTACATCTAAGAAGAAAGCTAAAAAACTTGAATATGATAGCCCTTTTATAGGTGATATATATTGTTTACTTAAAGGTAGTGTCTTATTGCCCATTGATTTCTAAGGTATTCATGAGCTGTAAGCTCTCGGAGTGAAAGGCATGTTAGCGGCATTGATCGCCATGAGAAAGAGCAAGAAGAATGTTTGATCATTTAGAAATCTAGTGGAACGACGATAATGGCAGGCAAAATTCAAACGGAAATGGGTGAAATCGAACCTTGGTGAGTATGATTCGATAATAGCTAAATTAGTTTCTTTTTTAGGCAACTGACCTCTTTTTAACTTGTTAAAGCCAAAATTACAGGTCTGAATTTCAAATGAGTAGTATTTTTTTCTGACAAATTTCAAAGTTAGCTCCATTTTCCTACACTCTGCATCATGTGACACCCATCAGTCAATCGAAAAATGCAGACGTATATACTGCAACTTGCACATGCTAAGTAGGAGTTGGTGCCTCCAAAAGTGCACATATAAAAAGATTGATAATGGAAGTGAGTTTGAATATTGTTAACAATTGTTTAAAATGATGTGCTCTATCTGAATCATGAAAGTTTAATTTTGACTTTAATTTTAACAATATTACTCTTTTTTTTTATGACCTCAGTTACGCTTATAGTCCATCTAAAAAAATCCATATTTTATACTCAATTTCTGTTTCTTGATCAATATTTTGAGAGAACATTTGTTTACAGTTACCTAAAGGGACTGCTGTTCAGTCTTCACTCGCTGCAAAAACAAATTGAATTCCCTGATGGGATGCTGATACATGATAATAAAGGTAACATACAGTACTGAATTTATAGAACAAAAACAGCTGTAATCTATTTCCTGCGGGCAACTAGTCATCATCCAAGACTTTTAATTAGGTGCATCCCTACTGACCAGTTCCTTGAGGCAAGAGGAACTGCTCAGCACAAGTTCCTTTTCAGCAGGAGAGAAGCTTGTTAAAGAATTCTAAAGGTTAACTTCTTTGTGATGCAAAACAAGTATATGCAGCATATTAAGCTGACATATGAACTTAATGCAAGCTTAAAATAAAACTTCTAGCTGCTAATTTTATTTCTTTACTCAGGGTACATTTTTAAATATAACATCATAATGTTGTTGCAATCTTACAATAGTAAATCAAATAGTTAAAGGGACAGTAAAGTCAAAATTAAACTTTCATGATTCTGGTAGAGCAGGGGTGGGCAATAGTGATGTCGCGAACCTAAAATTTTACGTTCGCGAACGGCGAACGCAAACTTCCTCAAAAGTTGGCGAACCGGGCGAACCGCCATAGACTTCAATAGGCAGTCGAATTTTAAAACCCACAGGGACTCTTTCTGGCCACAAAAGTGATGGAAAAGTTGTTTCAAGGGGACTAACACCTGGACTGTGGTATGCCGGAGGGGGATCCATGGCAAAACTCCCATGGAAAATTACATAGTTGATGCAGAGTCTGGTTTTAATCCATAAAGGGCATAAATCACCTAACATTCCTAAATTGTTTGGAATAACGTGCTTTAAAACATCAGGTATGATGTTGTATCGTTCAGGTAGTGTAAGTTTTTTTTTTTTTAAATGTACACTACTGTTTTAGCAGATATGACTTGCACTGGTGTGACACTGTGCCCTGGCAGGACCTGGAATGCACACGTGTGAAGGAAACTGACTGCTATTATTTCGCAGTAAGAAAAGTTTTTTTTTTTTTTAAATGTACACTACTGTTTTAGCAGATATGACTTGCACTGGTGTCACACTGTGCCCTGGCAGAACCAGAAGCGCACACATGTGAAGGAAACTGACTGCTATTATTTCAAATTAAAATCTTTTTTTTTTTTTTTAAATGTACACTACTGTTTTAGCAGATATGACTTGCACTGGTGTCACACTGTGCCCTGGCAGGACCTCAAACGCACACATGTGAAGGAAAATGACTGCTATTATTTCAAATTAAAAAAAGTTATTTTTTTTATTTTAAATGTACACTACTTTTTTTTAGCAGATATGACTTGCACTGGTGTCACACTGTGCCCTGGCAGGACCTCAAATGCACACGTGTGAAGGAAAATGACTGCTATTATTTCAAATTAAAAAAAGTTTTTTGTTTTTTTTTAAATGTACACTACTGTTACACCAGATATGAGTGGTGGCACTGGGCAAGTGGGCACAGTATACGCTGGCAGGCAGGCAAGCTGCAATTAGATTACACAGGGGAAAAAAAAAAAAAAAGCAGACTGATGTTGTAGCCCTAAAAAGGGCTTTTTGGGGTGCTGTCCTTACAGCAGAGATCAGATGAGTCTTTCAGGACTGTAGTGGACACTGAATACACTAGCCTAGCTATCGATTTCCCTATTAAATCAGCAGCAGCTACACTGTCCCTCCTCTCACTAAGAATGCAGGCTCCGAATGAATCTAAAATGGATGCTGTCCAGTAGGTGGGAGGGTCTGGGAGGGAGTGTCTGCTGCTGATTGGCTGGAATGTGTCTTGTGACTGTGAGCTACAGGGTCAAAGTTTACTCAATGATGACGAATAGGGGGCGGATCGAACATCGCATATGTTCGCCGTCCGCTGCAAATGCGAAAATGCTATGTTCGCTGCGAACTATTCGCGGCAGAACTGTTCGCGACATCACTAGTGGGCAACTATCGGCCTTTCAGATATTATGGACTACATCTCCCATGATGCTTTACCAGCATTATGGCTAAAAGAGCATTATGGGAGATGTAGTCCATAACATCTGGAGGGCCGATAATTTCCCAACCCTGTGGTAGAGCATGCAATTTTAAACTTGCCAATTTACGTCTGTTATCAAATTTGTTTTGCTCTCTTGGTATCTTTTATTGAAGAGTAGAACTAGGAAAGCTCATAAGAGCTCAGGAGTGTGAATGTGTCTTTAGTACACTATGGCAGCAGTGTTTTGCAACATTATTTGTAGCTTTATTATACAATGTTACAAAACACTGCTGCCATAGAGTACTAAGACACGTGCACAGTCCTGAGCTCTTATAAACCTACCTAGTTTTACTCTTTAATACCAGATACCAAGAGAACGAAGCAAATTTGAAAACAGAAGTAAATTGGAAAGTTGTTTAAAATTGGATGCTCTATTCGAATCATTAAATTTTAATTTTTACTTTACTGTCCCTTTAATAATAACAGATATCAAATAGGTCATAAAATATAAAGTGCTTGATGATGTAAGGCTCTCTATTCAGGAGACATGATCTAAACTGATCTGTCAGTGCTATGAAGCCCATGATAAGATGACCTAAAGCAGGGATGGGGAACCTTGGCCCTCCAGATGTTTCAGAACTACATTTCCCATGATGCTCAACTGCACTTCAGAGTGCCTAAGCATCATGGGTAATGTAGTTCTGAAACATCAGGAGTGCCATCCTTGATCTAAAGGCACATTTTACACTGTGAGCTGTTTATCTAGCTAAGAGGTCTAACCTATATTTGAGTATGCAGTGGTAAGATACAGTACATGCAAGAAGGGACTCAATAAACTTTGCATTTTCAAAGTGTATTTAACGTACTCTGCAAAAAATGTTTTCATATTACACACAAAAAATTCTGTAAACAACATCCAAATAGGTGTTAATCGACATGAATTACAAATTTACATTATACCATATAATCACCCTTAAAGGGACATTGTACGCTAGATTTTGCATTGCATAAATGTTTTGTAGATGATCCATTTATATAGCCCATCTGGGGGTGTTTTTGAAACAATGTATAGTTTTCCTTATTTTTTTAAAAACATTGTGCTGATTTTTAGACTCCTAGCCAAGCCCCAAAGTGTCAGATGTATATGTTAGTTTACAGACTACTGCTAGGTCCTGTTTGTCTAATCTGTCTTTTCATTTGCAAGGAAGGGGAGTGTATCTGCTCTTCCTGGTTTCACAGCCCCTTTCAGTGGTTGACCCAGACTAACTTCATCAACAGTGTTAAAGTGGGAGCTTCTAAGTAAGTTTTTTAAAGGTTTTATACTGGATTTTTAGATCAGTATCTGTGCATATTCTTCTTTATTGCAATGTCTATCACATGCAGTTATATAAAAAATGGTGTATACTCCCCCTTTAAATTTCACAGAAAAAATATATTTAATATAGACAGTTAAACACATTCTTAAACAGACTGTCTACTCTATAATTTGTATTGTTTAAAAAGATAGATAATCAATTTATTACCCGTTCCCCAGTTTTGCATTACCAACATGTTTATTTTTTTTTTATATTTTATTTCTTTATTGCAATTTTTCTTTAAAGAGGTACAACAGATGATACATATTGAGTATACAGTTAATTACAGTTGGACCTGATCTTACAGCATTGATTAGAATACATTCACAGTCAAAGTGAGATTGAAACTCCAGATCCAGTCCAGTTCTTTTTTTTTTTTTTCTGCACTTGTACCATATTCCAAAGACTTCAAATAGTGCAAAATTATTCCTAGGACCTCTATAACCAATCGCTAATATTAACACTTAGCGAATAGAACTAACTAAACATTAACAATATCAACAATTACATCTTGCAGAGAGTAACTTCTCAAGTCTTGTAAAGTTTGTGACATGATCTTATGTTTATGTGCTCAGATTGCATCGTATGTTGTATTTCCAGACCCAACTTTTAGCCCCCCAACATGCTAATACAAGCGTGAAGTAACTCAAACTAAGTTAAGTTAAAGACCAGCGTAGGACTCCCAGAAAAATAACATGTCATTATACATTGTTAACCTGTTTGTCTTAAAATAGGAATATCTCTCTAACATCAGTGTTTCTTTTACTTTCTCCCTCCATCTACTTATTGTTGGAATTGTATCAGATCTCCATGAGGAGGCTATGAGCTGTTTGGCTACATTCAACATGGTATGCCCCAAATTTCTTTTAATGGTACACTTAACATCTTTCAACATATTGAACATGCATATTAGTGGATCCTGTGGGATGTTGCAAGATAAGACTGTATTTTTTTTTTTTTTATTATTTTCATCCAAAATGGTTTGATTAACTCACAGGACCACCAGATATGACCCATGTTACCTACCGCCTGTCTGCATCTCCAGCATTTCTCAGTGGCCGAGGGGAATAAATACTTCAGTCTATTTGGTGTGAGATACCAACAGAACAATATTTTATAGTTAGTTTCTAGTGCATGAGTTGTGTGAGCTGAGTGAGCTATGCTGCGGAAGATCTTATTCCAAGTTTTAGATTCCTGTGGCCCTGTAAGATCTCTTTCCCATCCTTTTATATATCTGTGGGGCTTGGGGGCTGTGGCCTCAAGAAGTAGTTTGTATGTGGTTGAAATAATCATTTTTTGTGTTGTGTTGTCAAAGCACATCTGTTCAAACGGTGTCAATTTTCTCAGTAAATTGGCCCTATCTCTATGCGTGTATATGTAATGGCTCGCCTGATGGTATCTCATCCATTGAGTGAAATACCCATTTCCTATATCCAAAAGATCAGATCTTGGGGTTATCTTGGGGTCATTAATGATACTGGAACGTAACCTTTTAGACTGATGTTATGGCCAGAGCTATGTTCTAGTCCCTCTATAAATTCGGGATTTGCCAAAATTGGTGTCAGCGGGGAGTAAGCGCTAGAAATACTTTGATATCTATCTCGAATAAACTTCCAATCCCTAAAGGTGCTAATGATAGTGGTAGTGAAGTTAGTATGAGGTTTGGTCAATAATTTAGGTAGCCAACATAGCCCCCCTAGCTGTGATATTCCCGAAATGTCATGTTCTAGATGGATCCAGTGTTTAGGTTCTTCTACTGAGTGCCTACTCCAATCTATAATTCTTTGCAATGAGATTGCCTGTTTATATAAAGTTATATTGGGTACTCCCAAACCCCCCATATCTTTGTTTGCATACATGGATAGCATGTTTACTCGAGGGGGCCTTCTTTTCCAAATTAAACTGTGAATAACTTTTTGTAGCTTCAAAATGTATGTCTGTGTGTTGGGTAGTGGCAGCGTCTGCAAAATGTATAGGATCTTTGGTAAGAGTACCATCTTAACAGAATTTATTCTCCCAATCCAAGATATATTCTTAGCCAGCCATGACGATGCCTGATTGGTGATTGTGTTTAGCAATTTGGAGTAATTAAATGTTCGAATGGAATCTATATTGTTCAGCAAGTGTACTCCTAAATATTTTATAGATTTCTGTTGTATCGCGAAGGGACTATGTATTTGAATTAAGTTCATGACATTTATAGGTAAATTTAAGGGCAGTAGTTCTGATTTATTGGCGTTTATTGAGAAGTTTGAAACCTCTCCATAATCTAATAATTCTGATTGTAACGCGGAGAGAGACTCAAGAGGGTTTACCAAGGTCAATAGGACATCATCCGCAAACATGGATAATTTGTATTCTTTATGATTGATGTTTATTCTTGTTATACTATTGTTTGATCTTATTTTACATGCCATCATTTCTAGTGATAGGATGAACAAAAGTGGGGAGAGTGGGCAGCCTTGGCGAGTGCCATTACGTATTTCAAATTGTTCCGATAGTGTACCATTTATTCTGATTTGGGCTGTGGGGAATGTATAAAGGGCCATAACTCTGTTTATAAATGGAGGGGGAAACTTGAACTTATGGAGAGTGGATTCTAGAAAGGTCCAATCTAACCTATCGAACGCTTTCTCAGCGTCAGTGGAAAGCATTACTGATGGTATTTTTTTGGTATTTATATATTCTAATAAGTTTAATAATTTAACCGTGTTGTCTTTTGCCTCCCTCCGCGGTACGAACCCCACCTGATCTGGCGAAATCAAATGTGGTAATAATTTATTAAGTCGGGCTGCTAGTACTTTGGCATAGACCTTTAGGTCTATATTCAATAGCGATATGGGGCGGAAATTCGCTGGTGTGTCAGGTTTCTTACCTGGTTTAGGGAGAACGGTGATAACTGCTTGTAACATGGTGTCTGGAAGTGTACCCCCATTATCAATCTGATGAAAAGTTTCTAACATATGAGGAGACAGTAGATGTGAGAATACTTTATAATAAGAGCCCGAGAATCCATCCGGTCCCGGAGCCTTCTCAGGCCTCAAAGACCCAATAGCCTCCATGATCTCTTTGTGAGTTATCTGGGCCTGTAACATCTCACTGTCTGTCTCAGAGATTTCTGGAACCTTGATTTTGTCCAGGTATTTTGTACATTTGGTTTTGTGATCTATAATTGGTCTATTTGTATAGAGATTGTATAGTGTGTGGTAGTAGTTTTTAAAGATCTCAGCTATGCGTTTGGTATCTTCCACTCTTTCCCCTTTTTGGGTGTTTATTGAATAAATATAAGTTTTTGCTTGTTTGGATTTTAGTGATCTGGCTAGTTGACGTCCTGGTTTATTGGCATCATGATAAAATATCTGCTTGAGTTTAAATGCTGTTGTCTGTGCTTTTATATGTAAATGGGATCTCAGTTTAGATCTATAGAATTTTAGCTGTTGTAGAACTTTTTCATCTTGTGGGTGTATTTTATGTAGGTAGTCTAAATGCTCTAACTCCTTAGTTATATGTGTGTATTCTTCTCTCTGTTGTTTAAGCTTGTTAGCTCGTAGTTTAATCAGAGTACCCCTTATGTAGCTCTTGTGAGCCTCCCACACCATGGCAGGCGCTACATCCCCCCTAGCATTTTGTGTGAAATATTCCCTGATTTCCTTTTCCAAGGTATGACATATCATCGGATCTAGTAATAAAGTTTCATCTAACCTCCATGTAAATTCCTTTATAGGAGCTGAGGGCCAGTCTATTACACATCTAACCATAGAGTGATCTGACCACACTGTATGTGTGATAGATGTTGATTTAGCGTTTGCCAGGATTATGTGGTCTAATAAAATAAAGTCTATTCTTGAATATGTTTTATTCGGATTAGAAAAGAATGTGTAATCTCTACGTTCAGGGTTTGCAATTCTCCAAGGGTCGTGTAAACCAAAGGTTCTTAAAAAATTCCCTGTTGATTTAAGTGTGCGTTTTGCAATTTGTATGTGCTGGTTTGAGCTATCCAATTTAGGGTTAAGCGGTAAATTAAAATCTCCTAGAACTATCAGCTGACCTTTGTGAATATCCTGGAGTAGAGGGACTATAGCCTTGCAAAATAATGCTTGTTTGTGATTTGGAGCGTATATGTTCACTATAGTTACCAATTTATTATATAATATGCCATTAATAGCTAAAAATCTGCCCTCTGTGTCTTTCTTCTGAGCTATTAATTTGAAAGGTATGGAATTACGTATTAAAATGCTGACACCATTTATCTTTTTATTCCTGTGCGCACTATAAAAATATTGGGAGAAACAGCTATGGAGATATTTGGGTATAGACCCTCTCTTAAAATGAGTTTCTTGCAGGCCTACTATCTCCCCCCCCTTTTTGTACTATATCTCTAAGGGCCATTGATCTTTTGGATGGAGCATTGAAACCTTTTACATTTTGTGTTGCAAAATGGACAGTGGCGTCTGTTACTCTATTACCTTTGTCATTCATAAGTTATGTCATCGGACAGTGTTATCCATCTGTTTGAGGAAGCATCTCCGCAAGTAAACTCCTAAAATCAAACTAAAAACATAAACATTGAACATTTTAAAAACGTTTACCTTATATCTAAAGAGGGAAATGACTGAAAGATCCCTTTTTGGAATCATTCAGCCCACACAGTGCGAGCAGTTTCATTACTTCTTATGACCTATGTTTAATATTACAAGGACTTTGTTATTATTTGATCAGAACTATACATTTTTAGAAACCCAGAACAGACAAAAGAAATAACTAGCAATATTCATACTGACAATGCCACATTCCGGCTAATAATGTTTGGTTAGGCAACCCACAACGAGCAAAGGATACAGGACTATGCACATACTCAGCCCAAGCGGGCTCTGGAGTCTGTAGATGGCATGGGTGTTTTCAGTCTTTTGTTGCGGACTATTTGCCACTCCCTACGTTGTGCTAGAGGAGAGGCAAGAGAGCCCCCTGAATGGGCATTACTTTGTCTTGTGTCAGAGTCAGTTATCGGTGGAGGTATTTCTAATCTTCTGCAGCATTCTTCAATCTCTTCAGGTGAGGAGCAACTCGCCCTTCTGTTCTTCCATATGATGAGCAACTGAAATGGATGTCCCCATCTGTAAGGGATATTTCTAGCCTGTAGGTGTTTCATCAATGGAGAAAGATCTTTTCTTCTGGCTAGAGTTCTGGACGATAGATCTGCAAAAAACTGAAGGGTGTTGCCATCTTTCTGGATGGGACGCTTATCTCTCGCTGCTTTCATAAGCTGTTCTTTTTAGCTGGTAGTCGGTGATTCTTATAATCACATCTCTAGGAGGTGCAGATTCTGGAGGCTTCGGCCTAAGGGCCCGGTGCGCTCTGTCTATACCAATTATTGAATTGTCTGCTGGGTCTCGTAGTTGTGAGAACAGAGCTTGCAGATAGTCATTTAATGCTGAGGCCTCTATTTCTTCTGGAATACCACGTATTCTAATATTTTGTCTTCTAGACCTGTTCTCTATGTCCTCGATTTTGTCTTCCATCTGTTTGATGGTTTGGTCTTGTTGTTCTATCTGGTTGTGGACATTTGCGAAGCAGGCATTATGTTCTTGAGCAGTGTCCTCTAAAGTATTGACTCTGGTACCAATCTCCTTTATGTCTCTTTTCAGGTCCGATATTTCGTCCTTTATGCATTGCTTCACCTGAGAAATCAATGCAGAGAAATCTTGCTTTGAGGGTATAGAAGACAGCACAGACTGTGGCACAGACAGCATGTTTTCTTCTTCCTCAGAACCTAAGTCTGAGGTGTCTGATGAATTATGTGATCTTTGCGATGCTGTGAGAGTTTCTTTTGATATCTGGGGTGCAGAGGCCTTGAAATAATCATTCATGGAAGGGTTTGCCTGTCCGCTTCCCTTGCTCTGCTTTCCTTTTAATGTGTTTTTTCTAGGAGACATTTTGACTGTATTTACCCTAGTGCAATGAGCTGATCTGAGATGTGATGGTATATAATATGTACTCCACTTGTTCTTAGCTGCTTTTACATTTATCTCATAGGAAAGGGAGACACAATAAAGCAAAGTAGGTGGTGTGCCAAAAATTGGTGCTGGAGTATAGACACTAATATCATGGCGTATTAGCAGTTAGCATTGATATGTTTAGAACCAAAACAGGATGCACTCCTCTTTATAATCAGCTTTTCATGGTATGTCCGCTAAATGTGTGGTATTGTTAAAGACTCAGAATACTCAGGCACATTATAGTCAGACAGTTCACTAAGCATGCACCACCTTTCATATGTGCCCACTCTGTGTATGATAAAGCCCTCAGTATGCCTGCTGCCCCCAAATTTGTTTGATTGCCGGTATACACTTGCTCTGGAAGGTCCTAGAGGTTTCACAGGCTGAACGGCAAGTTAAGCTTAAAACCGCTGTTTAGCAGATAAATATTTGTAAATACCTTTTATTTTTGGGGAACTACCTCTGATTGTAGTGAGAAGAGTGCTTTAGCCTGTTTCACTCCTGTTCCGGTTATCCGTCTAGTTGCTGTAGCAGGGGTTCAGATTCAGGGAGGCTTGTTATATTAAGTGCGTATGTGCTTTTAAAATGGCGACCGCCATCTTTCTCTATACCTCTCTGCCCGTAGCTTACTCTGAGATTTTTATATTAGCGGTATGTTTCCCCCGCCAAGCAGCATTACTCCATAGTCCTTAACCAAAACGGAGCAGTGGTGTCTCGGGTAGTTCCTCCGTTAGCTCAATACCCTTTGTGCTGTTTACACTGCGCTATTCAGGCCAGCTGGTGCAAATGGTTGCAAAATGATCAGAGGCAGCTCACCGATTCATTTCTATGCTCAGTCCTTTATTGAGCACCTCCGGTCAGTGTAATTAAGGTGATATGCCAGGTCTGTAATGGCTTTAGGGCACTTATGTGGGCTTAGACACCGGAGCTCACCTAATGTGCGGCCATCCTCAGTCAGTGCCGGCTCCGTCCCCATTACCAACATGTTTATATTAAAATATGTTTTACCTCTGTGATTACCTTGTATCTAAGCCTTTGCAGGCTGCCCCTTATTTCAGTTCTTTTGACATACTTGCATTTTAGCCAATCAGTGCCCTCTCATAAGTAACTCCACAGGAGTGAGCACAATGTTATCTATATGGCACATGTCAACTAACACCCTCTGGCTGTGAAAAACTGTCAAATACATTCAGAGAAGAGGCGGCCTTCAAGGGCTTAGAAATTAGCATATGAGCCTTCCTAGGTTTATAAAGCTTTCAACTAAGAATACCAAGAGAACAAAGGAAATGTGATAATAAATGTAAATTGGAAAGTTGTTTAAAATGACATGCCCTATCTGAATCATGCAAGTTTAAATGAGCCTACCTAGGTTTATAAAGATTTCAACTAAGAATACCAAGAGAACAAAGGAAATGTGATGATACATGTAAATTGGAAAGTTGTTTAAAATGACATGCTCTATCTGAATCATGAAAGCTTAATTTATACTAGACTGTCTCTTTAAGTTACGCATTTATATAAATCTTGTAAACATAATGTCAGATTCGAAGGGGTTCCTTATCATTCTATTGTGAAGTGAGTCTTGCAGCACTGGCAAGTGGGCTGAACAGGGCGTTCCTTGGGCGTATATATCAAGTTTCTTTGTAGCTGGTATTGAAATGACCTAAACATATTACGCTTTTAGGTCTCACAGTTCCATCTCTCTGAATACAGGCTGGCGAGCTTGTTTCAAAGTACGCATCGTGGTTTTGAAGTGAAGGAAAAAGATATAAATTAAATTATGAAGTAAATTATGCTGAATACAGTTGGACAAGTTTTCCAACTTGGGAACCTGTCAACAAATGTTGGTAGCAAATGGGCTGCAGACAATATTTGTCTGCTGCCCGAATGTCCTATTACACAAGCATTTGCTTGTGCAGTGAAACCCTGCTCTGGACCCCAAACAATCATTGTAGGACTATTGCTTTGCCGCTTGCACTTCATACTACAATGGCTCCAAAGCAGCAGTCACTGCTTAGTACATGGAGCCCTATATATTGTTTTTACTGCTTTTCTCCATTATGTGTATTTGACTTTAATTACAGGAAAAAAATACTGACTTCAGTAAACTAAATTTTAGAAATATAATTATAAAGAGAGGAAACTGCAGAGCTAAATTTTAAGTATAAAATGTTTTCATCTATTCATGTACTCCATGTTGAAGTTTAGCTCTGCAATTTAATTAATATTTTGACTAGAAATATTCATATGAAACCAGCTTAGAAATGCAAATGTATAGCACAGGTTTGTGGGCATAATTATATTTTCCCTAAGGTAAGATAATATTTTTATTACCTTGGTTATGTAGATAATGACAATGTTTTATGCTGCTACCTTAGAAAAAGCAGAGTAATACATTTTATAGAAAATATGTGAAGTCTCTTTATTATATCTTAAGAATAATTTATAATATAATTTTTTTTGCTGTTATGACATTTTTGTCATTTCCTATAATGTTTTATATTTTTTTCATAATCACTTTTCTCTTGGGCCTCAGTTAACTAAACTTTAGTTGGACTGCTGAGGTTGAAATTCTTGGTTATCTGTGAAACCGACTCCTATTAGCTTCAAAAGGAAATTATAACTGTGGTGTGAGACAATTACTTTGAATGTGCAAAATCATTTTGTAATTATTTTTTAGAATTCAACAAGAGGAATATAAGTTGCAAGCTCAGCTAGCTCATACTATCTGGTATCTCAATTTTCTGCCAATTAAATGAACCAAGACAAACAAACAGACAGAATGGCTATAATAATTTTTTTATTGAGATAGATTGTGTGATTTTATAAGATTTCCAATTATATCTATTATCAAAGATACCTCAGTGATGGTATGTTAAAGTAGTTTCAGGAGTTTATATGCTAATTGAACACTATGTAGCAGCAGTATGCACAATGTTGTAGAAGCAACCTGTAGAGGAAGACTGCAGCAGTCCGTCCTGCGTAAAAGCAGGGAACACCCACAGCTGTCTTTAATTACTTATATTCACACACAGACACACACTTGCACAAACACTATTTGGATTTCTCCTATCCAATAAAAGATGCACTCTCAGGGTGAATCGTACATCGGGGAATCCAATAAACCCCATCGGCAGTTCATAAACTGCCATAAGTCGGATAAACTAGCGATGTCCAGAATTGTGCGGAAATACACATTTCTGGAGACGCCAGTGGCTTACGGAAGTTTAGAAAATTAAAATTTTTTTTAAATCGCCCGTAAAAGTCCAAGCCGCCTCCCAAAAATAAACCTGACACGTCAAAACCCCTATATCTGAAATCCCCCCACACTGCAACTAATAATAAAAGTATGTACCCCTAACACGCCATTCACCCACATTGTTATCTCCCTAATATATGTATTAACCCCTAATCAACCATTCACCTACATCTCCAACTACCTATCAACACTATAAACCTCTAATCCACCAACCCCCACAACGTAATCTACCTAATAAAAGTATAAACCCGTAAATCCGCCAACCCCAAAATCGAAAACTACCTAATAAATCTATTATCCCTAAACCGCCATCCCCCCACATCTCAAAGTATCTAAATAACATAATAACCCCCAATCCGCCAACCCCCCACAATGTAATAAAGCTAAATAGACTATTAACCCCTAAACCGTCAACCCCCCACAACGCAAATAACTAATTAAATTACTAAACCCCCTAACCTAACACCCCCTAAATTAATCCCAATTACCTAAAATTAAAAAATACTAAATTACAATTTAAAAAAAAAACTTAACATTACTTTAAAAATAAAAAATAAACTGTTTAAATTAATCTAAAATTACAAAAAATAAAAATGTCTAACATTACAGAAAATAATAAACCCTATTATCAAAAATAAAAAAAATTAAACTTAATCTCTATCGGCTAGATTTAGAGTTTTGTCGGTAACGACCCGAAAAGCTAACACCGGCTTTTTTCTGGCCGCACCATAAAAATAACTCTGGTATTGAGAGTCCACATAAAGGCTGCGTTAGGCTCCAAAAAAGGAGCGTAGAGCATATTTAACGCAGCTTCAACTCTCGATACCAGAGTTGCTTACGCAAGCGGCCAGCCTCAAAAACGTGCTCGTGCACGATTCCCTCATAGAAAACAATGGGGCTGTTTGAGCTGAAAAAAAACCTAACACCTGCAAAAAAGCCGCGTTCAGCTCCTAACGCAGCCCCATTGTTTGCTATGCGGAAACACTTCCTACATCTGCACCTAACACCCTAACATGTACCCCGAGTCTAAACACCCCTAACCTTACACTTATTAACCCCTAATCTGCCGCCCCCGCTATCGCTGACCCCTGCATATTATCATTAACCCCTAATCTGCCGCTCCGTAAACCGTCGCTACTTACATTATCCCTATGTACCCCTAATCTGCTGCCCTAACATCGCCGACCCCTATATTATATTTATTAACCCCTAATCTGCCCCCCACAACGTCGCCTCCACCTGCCTACACTTATTAACCCCTAATCTGCTGAGCGGACCTGAGCGCTACTATAATAAAGTTATTAACCCCTAACAGGACGGATCGTGTGATACCCGGTGAGGTGAAGACAAGGTAGGATGATCTTCAGGGGCTTAGTGTTAGGTTTATTTAAGGGGGGTTTGGGTTAGATTAGGGGTATGTGGGTGGTGGGTTGTAATGTTGGGGGGGTATTGTATGTTTTTTTTTACAGGCAAAAGAGCTGAACTTCTTGGGGCATGCCCCGCAAAGGGCCCTGTTCAGGGCTGGTAAGGTAAAGAGCTTTGAACTTTAGTAATTTAGAATAGGGTAGGGCATTTTTTTATTTTGGGGGGCTTTGTTATTTTATTAGGGGGCTTAGAGTAGGTGTAATTAGTTTAAAATTGTTGTAATATTTTTCTTATGTTTGTAAATATTTTTTTATTTTTTGTAACTTAGTTCTTTTTTATTTTTTGTACTTTAATTAGTTTATTTCATTGTAGTTATTTGTAGATATTGTATTTAATTAATGTATTGATAGTGTAGTGTTTAATTGTAGGTAATTGTAGATATTTTATTTAATTAATTTAATGATAGTGTAGTGTTAGGTTTAATTGTAACTTAGGTTAGGATTTATTTTACAGGTAATTTTGTTATTATTTTAACTAGGTAACTATTAAATAGTTCTTAACTATTTAATAGCTATTGTACCTGGTTAAAATAAATACAAAGTTACCTGTAAAATAAATATTAATCCTAAAATAGCTATAATATAATTATAATTTATATTGTAGCTATATTAGGATTTATTTTACAGGTAAGTATTTAGCTTTAAATAGGAATAATTTATTTAATAAGAGTTAATTAATTTTGTTAGATTAAAATTATATTTAATTTAGGGGGGTGTTAGTGTTAGGGTTAGACTTAGCTTTAGGGGTTAATACATTTATTAGAATAGCGGTGAGCTCCAGTCGGCAGATTAGGGGTTAATGTTTGAAGTTAGGTGTCGGCGATGTTAGGGAGGGCAGATTAGGGGTTAATACTATTTATTATAGGGTTAGTGAGGCGGATTAGGGGTTAATAACTTTATAATAATAGCGGTGCGGTCCGCTCGGCAGATTAGGGGTTAATAAGTGTAGGCAGGTGGAGGCGACGTTGAGGGGGGCAGATTAGGGGTTAATAAATATAATATAGGGGTCGGCGGTGTTAGGGGCAGCAGATTAGGGGTACATAGCTATAATGTAGCTGGCAGCTCTTTGCGGTCGGCAGATTAGGGGTTAATTATTGTAGGTAGCTGGCGGCGACGTTGTGGGGGGCAGATTAGGGGTTAATAAATATAATATAGGGGTCGGCGGTGTTAGGGGCAGCAGATTAGGGGTACATAAGGATAACGTAGTTGGCGGTCGGCAGATTAGGGGTTAAAAAAATTTAATCGAGTTGCGGCGATGTGGGGGGACCTCGGTTTAGGGGTACATAGGTAGTTTATGGGTGTTAGTGTACTTTAGAGTACAGTAGTTAAGAGCTTTATAAACCGGCGTTAGCCCAGAAAGCTCTTAACTACTGACTTTTTTCCTGCGGCTGGAGTTTTGTCGTTAGATTTCTAACGCTCACTTCAGACACGACTCTAAATACCGGAGTTAGAAAAATCCCATTGAAAAGATAGGATACGCAATTTACGTAAGGGGATCTGCGGTATGGAAAAGTCGCGGCTGAAAAGTGAGCGTTAGACCCTTTTTTGAGTGACTCCAAATACTGGAGGTAGCCTAAAACCAGCGTTAGGAGCCTCTAACGCTGGTTTTCACGGCTAACGCCAAACTCTAAATCTAGGCCCAAGAAAATAAAAAATCCCCCTCAAAATAAAAACACCCCCTAATCTAAACTAAACTGCCAATAACCCTTAAAAGGGCCTTTGTAGGGCATTGCCCTAAATTAAACAGCTCTTTTACATTAAATAAATACTAAGTCCCCCCTAACAGTAAAACCCCCCACCCACCAAACCCCCCAAAATAAAAATACCTAACACTAAAAAAACCTAAGTTACCCATTGCCCCTAAAGGGGCATTTGTATGGGCATTGTCCTTAAAAGGGCATTCAGCTCTTTTACTGCCCTTAAAAGGGCCCATTAAAACCCTAATCTGGGGCGTGTCCAGGCAGCGCCGGGAGAGGATGCAAAACCAGAGATCTCTTGCCTGAGAATCTAAATCTTTCAAATTTTGTAAGAAACCACACAGTATTAATTGTAAAATACTGTCCAGCTACCTAAATGAATATCAGCTGATCACAGCAATACTATCCTCTGAGATACTCATCATGTCTAGGTCCTGATCTGAGATATTAAGGTCTTGAGACGTTGGACCCTCGTCACCCTCTCCCGGCGTGCCGAACACCACAATTACCTTTGGACAAACTAATATCCTATACATAGTGCTGTAATTGATGGTACACCAGCTATCCAACTTTCATATATCTGAGGTAAAGAAGATAGACACTTCCAAACATGCGCGCAATATTGAATTAAGATGGAGGAGGATGTTATCGCAGCACTCGTGGCACTGGAAAACGTCATGTACATACAATTTGGTGACTTGCTGCACCATGTACTTCTTTTACGAGGCGGAGAGCCTTATCTACCTAGTCATGAGGCTTAATAGTCAATTCCCTGCCCTATGATGTCAGGAGGCAAGAGTGACATCCTGTTGTCGTACCCAGCTGAAATTTCTGGCGCCCGGTCTCTTACTGCGCAGAGTAAATATCCCGGTAAATATCTTGAGAGAGCTAATGTTCAGCTGCCTGGTAAATTGGTAGAATGCTCTGAGGCTGCTACAAATCCTCTGAATCCTGTGGCGGGGCGGCCGATCATCACAGGTCCAGGGATTAGGTCCTCAATAGATGAGTGCTCAATGCAGCACCTCATACGAGCTCCACTTCATGTTCAGCTTGGGAGAGCCCTTTTGACCCTACTGACATCCAACAAGTGTCCCTTAACAGCCACATACTATGATTGCACACTATCCCTGACAATAACTACTTCATGCTGCCTTATTTACAGTGCTATGCCTGCAGGACTATACAGGGAGAGTTGGAGAGTAAGAGGAGCGAGAAGTTCTAATCAGCCTAATCATAGTACACTTCTGGGGCCCTGGAAAATTATGTTTATGAGACTCCCTATAGACGTAACAGCAGAGTCGGAGTGGGTTAGTTATGTTAGATGCGTGCTGTGTGATGCAATAACCTGAATTACCCACGGTTCTGAAACATTTTGCATGCTCTTCTGAGGGCACTTTAAAGAGGACATTATTATTTTATGATGATGGCTGATAGCCTGAGATAGACCCACATGATTGTCCTATGCTAACTTGTATATATGTGATATGCTCTTAGAGGGAACTTACTATGATCTAGCTGTTAGGGGTCATTTGATCCTTGCTTGCACAAGATCCTTTTCTTCCTATTGCTCAGGATCTGTTAACATTTATTAATCTTATTAGAGTGTTAGTACATAAAATTGTTTCTCAAAGTTCCATACCAGAAATTGACCTTCAGAAATGTGTATCTTCTGCTTACTTAATCTGTGGGTAATTCTACTTAGGATATCTGAGTCTATAGGAAAACACAACTCGGGTATTTTCATAATGAAGCTCATATTATACAGTACTTTTTTTTATTATTATTGCCTCAATGTCACAGCTCTTTGCTTTACACCTAAATAGAGTAATAATCTACCCTATGCTACTGTACCGATTATACTAACTCTTTAATACATTACTATACTACTGTTCACCAGCGTAATACTAATCATTATAATATTTATAAGCAAGCCTTTAAAACCATTAGGAACCCTACTTTAGCTTCCTATATATTCGAATACTTTTTTCCTGTCTTAAGGCAGCTGGTTAAAAGCTATATAATTTCATCGTATAGGCTGTTGTGACTGCCAATGAATATGACTATGCTCACACATATCTATACATCTATATAACGAATTGATGTTAGTAGAATGTATTTTATTTCATCCGTTCCTCCACTTAGGGTACCAGATGTTAAAGAATAGCATTTATTTATTTATTTATTTATTTATTTATTTACCAACTCTTAGTCACTACATACTTTAGAACTTTGGATGTTTCATAAACTTACTTTGGGATTTGGCGCTCCTCTGTACAATGGGAGATATCTAACAAAAATTATTATGGTTATTTTTTATGGTTATTTTTTGTGTACAGAACCACCCTTAGGTTTCAAATGAATGTAGGCTTCTTTGATATATTTATAAGTTCCTTTCCATCATTGACCCATGCTAGTGATTACTAACTGTAGGAGGGAAACCAGACACTACAATGCAACTATTAGGTAGCCAATGGTCTAGACCATGTATATCATATAGATCTCCCCAAGGCATGTTTGGACCCAGATGTAGCTCTGTTCCTCCCCACAAGCACACTGTCTTGCACTAAGTCCTATTAGACCACATTGCCATACTACTCTTAACTGAGATGAGATTATTATCACAGTTCAGCTAACATTGCAAACTCATCTAATGTCTCTGTTTTATAGGCGAATTGCGGCTCATTTTATCAGTGACTAGTAAGTCAGGTCACATTATCAATGTATATAAGCAAGAGATCATATAAGTTGTCATTTATCCTTATTATCGCAAGCATGTTAAAATAGGGACCTATTTTCCATAATATTTTTAGCTTGAAAGATAACTTTATATCCTCTGATCCTATGAGTGAGAGGCCCAATTACCAACCCTTTGTGGGGGCTACTTTGGGAATTTATATATAGCATATACTTGGGTATTATCGTCTTGATATGAGCTTTCTGTACCATTGCCAACATATATATTTTATTGAATGTTTATCATTATCTAGTTCTTAAACACTATATGCCGCTTACTATATATTTTGCTCTATTATATTGGTAACTAATTCCCAGCCAATCTCTCCCTGGCCCACATAATGACCTCTTCATATGCTAAGCCCCCCTCATTCAGTTCATAAGTTTGGTAAGACCTAAGAGTGGTTTTAGATACTTTAGGAGGAATTTATGCTTTAGTTGTCCTTCAGCCCATCCCATTAAGCTTATAATCAGCTCGATAGAGATCCTACTAAACCATATCATAACGATAACACTATACCCCCCATACACCCAGACACGTCCCCTCTTTTCCATTTTAATTTAACCAGAGCGGCTCTCGCCCACTGAATCGCCCCCCCCAAAATAAAACCAAGATACTAACCCCCATCTTACCACAATACACTCTGAATAGATAAATTACTATATGGTTTACACAGTAGGTTGGGGACCATTCTTACCTGTAATAAGTCAAAGGTTATAAAAAGAGGTTTTTGTAATATATGTTCCAGTTAGTTATCTTTGCCATACGCAAATATTTTCTTTTTACTTTCAACCATATATATTATATATCTTATAATCTACGCCTCAGACATACTTTTATAATATCTGCCAGAACTTATATTCTCATTGCTAGAATTGCTGTTTTGTTACTTTGTACAGTTCAAGCTCTCATTCGCAGGTACTTAGTATAGTTGTGGGTTTGACATGGCATTTATGACTATGTCACTGGCACCTTATTGCTTTAGACTGAGCCTTTTTCCTCCGTTAGAATGGTAAAGATGTTCTTTCCAAATTTGATCTGTATCTGGACACATGTACTGTTGCTATTTTATTGTTCATTACCTCAATAAAAAATTTCTTTAAAAAAAAAAACAAAAAAATAAAACCCTAATCTAAAAAAAAAAAAAAAATGTAAAAAAGTCTAACCCCCAAATAGGTACTCAACGTTCCTGAAGTCCAGCGGAGAAGGTCCTCTTCCATGAGGTGAAGTCTTCTTGGAGGTGGCGATATCTTCTTCCAGCATGGCGACCTCTTCTATCTTCATCCAGGACCAAGCCCGCGCAGAGCAGAAGTGACCACGGAACAGAAGACCAGCAACCGCGGAGCTATCGAGTATGGAGAGCCCCTTTGTGCGATCGTCGCTGCACACTAAAGATGGAATGCAAGGTACCCATTTAAATATGGCGTACCTTGCATTCCTATTGGCTGAAAAATTAAAATCAACTAATAGGATTAGAACTACTGAAATCCTATTGGATTGAATTAGCCAATAGGATTTGAGTTGCTGAAAGATTTTTTAAAGGCAATTTACCTTAGCGTTTCCAGAACTGGATTTCTATTTTTCGTTATGTTAGACTTTTTTATTTGTTGTAATTTTAGATTAATTTAAACTTAGTTTTTTTTTATTTTTAAAGCAATGTTAGGTTTTTTATTTTAATAGTAATTTAGTATTTTTTAATTTTAGGTAATTGGGGTTAATTTAGGGGGTATTAGGTTAGGGGGCTTAGTAATTAAATTAGTTATTTGCGTTTTGTGGGGTTGGCGGTTTAGGGGTTAATAGTGTAATTAGCTTTATTACATAGTGGGGGGTGGCGGCTTAGGGGTTAATATGTTAATTAGATACTTTGCAATGTGGGGTGGCGGATTAGGGGTTAATATATTTATTAGGTAGTTTGCAATGTTGGGGTTGGCGGATTTAGGGGTTAATACTTTTATTAGGTAGATTGTGATGTGGGGGATGGCAGATTAGGGGTTAATCACTTTATTAGGTAGTTTGCGATGTGGGGTTGTCGAATTAGGGGTGAATATTTATTAATAGTGATTGCGGTGGGGGATGGTGGCTGACAGGTAGATAAATATTGCGCATGCGTTAGGTGTTGGTTAATACTTTTAGGCAGTTACAGTGTTTACATACTCAGCGCAAGGCTTGCTATGTCTACCTATGTGTGGTGAGGTGAAAATGGAGTAAGACTTCTCCTTTTTCGCCGCGTAAGTCCTTGCGCTAAATATGTGATACCGATTTGCGAAACGGTTCTATGTTAGTTTATGGGAGTAAAATTAGTGGGCAACGGGTGAAATATACGTGCCGCATTTATATGCGGCTCTGTATAAGTGATAGCAATACTGGACTAAAAACCGGCATCGCCAGCTTTTGCGGGCAATGCCCCATATGTAATCGCACCCTACGTATGTGTTCAAATCTTTTTTTTTATAGCTATACAGTTGTTATGGCCACTACTTTACTTTTACCAAAATGTCTAAAGTAACTGTTCTCTAAAGCCCCCTCTACAGTTTGCTTGTTTAACATTGCTATATACAAAGTTTACAGATAGCACTATATACATCAAACCCAGACAATAGAAGAGCTAAAGTTTGAGATCTCAAGTCACATATACTGCACTTGCTGACTTGCTATATTTAGGACTTGAAAATCAATTATGGCAAGTCTCTGGGGTCAAATGGTTAAAAAAAATTGTGTGTAAAATTAGAATACTTCTCCAATAGAAATAATTTACTGGTATGCATTCTAATTGGACAAAAATATTTACAAACAATAACACAGGCAGCCAACCTACATAACCTCTGCTGTTTAACTATTAATTATGAATTAAATTATTAATATGTAGACATTTTATAGCCCTCTTTGTGCTGACTTTGTTTTTAAAACACACAGGGCTTGATGATTGAAAGCTCTCTGGGCTGGCGAGATTATTAAAGAATGCTCGCCAGTCCTTCTATTTCCTTGATGGAATGATCTAAAGCCACTTTTTACCCTGAAAACCGGGTGTCTCGCTAAGGGGCGTATACTGCATTTTCATATGAAAAATGCACAATAATTTTTTTATTTTAAACATTATACAAAACAAATATTTGAATCAATCACACAAACATAAGCAGGGAAAAATTGTATTGTTAAAATGTATCAAAAATAGTAACAAAATTTTTCCCCAAAAATCATATTTTAACAGAAATGTTACATTTATATGCAATTTACACAGGAATAAATCGTATTAAATATGCACAGTGTAATTTTTTTAGGTTTTAGTTGATAACAGCAACCAACATGTGACCTTTCACGATAGATGCAAGAATTCATGTCATGTACAGGTTACAACAATAAAGTAAAAAAGTAAGTGAACATACATTTGCTATAAAAATGAAAGAATATTTACCTGCTAAAACAATATGCACAAAAACATATGGGCATTAACAGGATATAACAAATATGACCGGAACAAAATTGGACATATATAGTTTGAACCTCATTTTTCAAATGTTTTCTTTCTTACTTTTTCTCTTTTTTTCCCGTTGATACTATATTTTTAATTATTGGTTCTTTCACAGAAATCAACAATTCTGTTTGCGAAAAACAGAATAAATTCAAGACATAAATCATATGTCATAAGTGCAGATCACGAAAATACAATAATAACAGAAGCATTCTTCAGTAAAAACGAAAAACAGAATAATTTGGTCTCAATGCCTCCTAACAAAGTTCAAAACCAAAATATCATTCAGTATTCCCGCTGTTCTAGGCACCAACTTGCATAATATACATGAACATTAGCGAGATAATTAAATATCATTACCTCGTTATAAGTAAAAAAAGCATTCAACCTAAATACAGATATCACAAAACATTATCCGTGTATGAAAGGGGGAGGGCGGGGGGGAGAGGGAGGAAAAAGAAGAAAAATAGATAAATACTAATTAATTTCCAAATTTGCACAGTGTAAATCGTAATTTTAGTAAACTGGATGTGCAAAAATCACACAAAAATTTGTACTTATAAATACAAAATGCAAAGTGAAATTGTTGTTTTTTCGTAAAATGGGCTGAACATGGGCGTTCCATGGGCGTATATAAAAATGTCTCTCTAATCCCAGCATAATTCTCTAAAGATTTTATCACTGCAGAAAGTTTTTTCTCGCCAACTAAAAGGTTGCAAGCTTTTCTAAAAACAAAACAAATATGTATAACCACAATAGAAAAACAAATGCATACTAAAATATAGGCAAATGTAAGATGCTCTATGCAGCAAGCAGCATAATGTGAGTTATATTGGCTGCTCCCCCTGTTCACTGTTAACTTCGCCATAAGAAGCGAAGTGTCCATATCCAGAAAAGCTCCATTACTTTGAATAGGAGCCATCTCGCCATTCGCAGGGACTGCCCCTTTTTACGATCATTCCGCCGGGGCAGCCCTATGAGAGGCGGTGAGAAAAAGTAGGTTTGAGCTGGCGAAGATTATATTATCGAGCTCTCAATTTGACTTCACTTGACTTAAATCCTGGTTAGAGAAGCTGACTTTGATTGACCAGTAAACCGATTTATTTAAAAAAGTCAGCTAGACAATTGGCTTTTACAGGATAGACTCCAATGTTTAGAAGATTGTTAGTTTAATTAAATTCTAAATTCTCCTTATGCATTTCACATCATTATTCTAATCATTATTCCCAGGTGATTACAAACCAAAATTAAAGAAGCACATTTCTCTACAGCACCTGTATAATGAATACACTGCAGCAAAATGAATCATATTGAAATTAGGAAGGTTTAAGTAGATGTTACAATGTAGTCTGTATAAGTTTCAACCTTTGAGTAACAGAGAGGCCTACAATACAATGTAAAGAAATGTATAAAAACATTCTCTGGATGCTAAATAGCTGAAAACGTCTTGGGGCCTGATGTTTAAAAATTCACTGTCATGGACAGAAATTATATTGTATTGAAATATATGGGTATATCGTTCACATACAGGACCCTGAATAACTATATAAACAAAATGACTGTAAAACTTTGTACTTAAACATTGTGCCAGTATGTATTGTTCTGCCATCATATAATTTAAAATTAAATTGCAACAGATGATGCATAAAGAGCTATGCTAATAGCGCAACTACTTTCCAGCCATCACATTTTATCTTACAAAATCATTGCCCCAAACCCAGAAATATTTGCTTAACATTTTTTCCTCATAAAATTGTTCCTAAATATTATAAAGTAAAATAATCTGGGACGTTTTATTTAATTCCAGAAATAATACTTTGGGTTCTACAGTAGTGGACCTAATCAACAGAGGGCCCTGGTGCAAATTTATTTTGGGCCCCCTAAAACGTAACTCTGTATAATGATTTTGAGGATAGATAAATAAGAAAAGACAAAAAGAGGGCGCCAAAATGGTGTGATATCTTCAACCAAGGATAAACTGACAACAAGACTAGAAACAAACTCACAGATTTTCAAGCACTTCAACTGAGCAGGAGAGGCAGGCTGTACAAAAACAAATCAGCCAGCAGACTTATATAACCCATGCAATCCTTCCAATTTGAAAGATGATCCAAGTGATGGTTCAAAGAAGTTAAAGGAACAGTATACACTCATTTTCATATAACTGCATGTAATAGACACTACTATAAAGAATAAGATGCACAGATACTGATATAAAAATCCAGTATAAAATGGTTTAAAAACGTACTTATAAGCTTTCAGTTTAGCTCTGTCGAAAAGGTAGTTGGAAAGCCCACTGCAAGTGGGAAATAAGATACTCCCCCCTCCCCCTTCTTTTGCATATGAAAAGACCCTTTACACAAACAGGAGCAAGCTGGAGAAGGTAGCTGACGGTATTCAAATAAAACTTTGGGGATTGGTTAGTCTGAAAATCAGAGCAATGTTTTTTTAAAAATAAGCAAAATTATACATTTAAAAAAAAAAAAAAAAAACTTTATGGGCTTTATAAATAGATCATCTACAAAACATTTATGCAAAGAAAAAATTAGTGTATAATGGCCCTTTAAGTAGCCCAAATCGGCGGAGCTTGGAGCTCAAGCAAGATGGAGGGGTTTTGAGACAGCTCCGTGCAATACTGCTGAACAGAGCAAATTAACAGCGCTCTCAACCGGCATCTGAGACATACAGAGGGCTATGAAAGCGTACTGATCCCTAAAGAATATTGTGACAAGTGTTTTGGGAGCGGAGAGCTAACTTTGCTAAGCGCTGAGGGGTATGAGCTGAAAAGTGCCGCCCGCCATCTTGGACGCACGCAGATCAGATACACGCTGCAACTTTCCCCAGCAAAGCCACTATCCGAATGGCGGGTAGATACCTGGCCTTGAATAGGCAACAGTGACTGTGTGCGACTACAACAGACATAGAAGAGACCGCACTGGTCTGGGACCAAGCCGGGAGACGCCATGTGAGGCCTGGGCCATGTGAGACAGCATAAACGGAGTTCCGGCAACGAGACAGATAAGTGTCAGCTTGGGGGCTATTTTTGTTAAAAAAAAGAAGGGCAATTCCAATCCGACAACGGGGCAAGCTAGTAAGAAACCCTGAAAGTCATGTCTGCCTACAAAAGGGATAAACTGCACGTATATAATGTACTAAGACAAACGGAAGGGGTTAACTTTTGATGTACAGACTGTTATCAAATATTGCTAAATGACACAACAACATGGTGTTTTCCCTGAAACACACCCAACGGTTAGCTGCACACACCCTGGAAGATATAAATCATATAAATACATTCTAAAGCCTTAAGTCCTGACTACAGGAAAATGTTAAACAGCTTGGTGGAATAATATTGATGGCCGGTGCTGCTTGAGAACCTAGCACGCTGCTACAAGAGGCCTACGCTACTTCAAAACGCAATCTAGCTGCTAAAGGCCTTTTATCTGGGTTATGCTGAATTAAAATATATAGAGGTCTTTTTTTTTTCTATCGCTCCTGAAAGGACCCTGGACTTTTACTGTGGACCTCATCTCTTGTATTTAGCTGTTCCTACTAGAAGTGACTCTTAGCAATTTGAGGGAGTTATAACAACTTGCTCTATCTGAAAGCCACAATACTCCGGTGCAGACTGCTTTCAATATGGCGGCCAGAAAACAGAATAAACCCTCACAGGGATCCAAAATTCAGTCTGCTAATTTGTTTTTTAAACCAGTGAAAGGGGATAAGCATCAGGAACAGCAAAACAATGCTGGAGAGGATGATGCTGACTCGGATGCTGACTCCCACCTAGAAGATGGTGATTCTATCCCAGCAACTAGAGCTGACCTAAGAGCATTGGTCTCTAAGCAAGACATAAATATGAACTTTGAGAAGATGTGGGAAAAATTTGATACACTGCAAAATACCATGACCAGTAGTTTTACAGAAATAAAACATGATATTCAAGAACTGGATACAAGAGTGACCACTCTGGAAGATTCAGAAACCTCCACTGCAACAGAACTTTCTGCTTTACAACAGCAGGTAGCTTCCCAACAATTAATGATTGATGAGGCCCAAGAGAAATTGGAGGACCTAGAAAATAGGAGCCGTAGGTGCAATCTACGCTTAAAGGGAATCCCAGAATCTGTCCTAGCAGCAAAGCTACCTAACTACTTACATATGTTTTTCCAAGCGATAACAGGAGATGTGGACGACGAGAAATTTCAACTTGAAAGGGCCCACAGAGCCTTGCGGGCTAAACCTAAAGACGATGCCCCTCCAAGAGACGTTGTAACCAAGTTAGCTCGGTTCCCAGACAAGGAGGCCATACTACTAGCAGCGAGGAAACACCCAACATTTAAGTTCCAGGGCTCGGTTGTACAGGTGTATCAGGACTTATGTGTTAAAACGCTTCAAAGAAGAAGTCAGCTTAGACCCCTGACAGCGCTTTTGCGAAAGCACCAAATTAAATACCGATGGGGCTTTCCATTTGGATTGCATATCCTACATGAAGGGAAAACATTTAGTTTGAGAGAGGTGGCAGACATACCAGACGCCTGCTGTAAACTCCATTTGGAGACTCCAGAACTACCACAGTCTTCCACCACCGGGGTTGCCTCACAACCTGGATCAGGATCTTCTTTGCAACAAAAGCCACACTGGACCAAAGTGGCGAAGAAAAAAACCAAATCATGACTTTCCTTTTCAGTCCATCCTGTTGTGCTTAAATATCTTGGACTTGTGGGTGCCTTCACTGGTGAAAAAAAAGGATTTACCCTTGTAGAGTAGGCCACCCGGATAAGGACTTCCACCTTATGGCTTGTATCAAGAGATGTGATCGGCTGGAACTAAAGAGATGGAGGAGTAGTGGGGTCCAGTTCCACAAAAGCCGGCTGAGAGTTTGACAACAGAAATTTGTTCAGCAGCTGTACCACTGGGTGTTGCAATTCTGGACAATAAGTTTCTAATTTTGATGATAATGTTATGGTTGAATGTAAACCAATGTTTTTTTGATAATTATTGTTTTTACTTTTTTGTTTTTGTTTTTGAAAGTTTACGCCTGTTTCCACTCTTCTTTTCCAGCTTACAAAGATATTTAGCCACTATGTCAAAAAAATCAAATAGCTGGAGAGGAGGGAGCTTCCGAGAGAGAGAGACTCTACCCATAATCTAGTAAGTAATGACTGAACACATTAGACTAATCTCCCATAACGTAAGAGGTCTCAATACAGATTATAAACGGAGGACTGCTTTAACACAATACTCACGACTGAAAGCCAACATTATTTTTTTGCAGGAGACACACTTCACTAAAGACATAATTCCAAGATACTGGACGAGACAATTTACACAACATTTTCACTCTACCACAGACAAGAAAAAAAGGGGGGTTTCGATTTTAATACACCATTCTTTACAGTTTGTAGTTGAAGAGATAGTGGAAGATACAGAGGGTAGATTTTTAATAATTCGAGGAAGACAGGGAGAAAAACATATTACGCTCTGTAATGTTTACGCCCCCAACGACAAACAGTTAGCCTTTTTTCAACATGTTTCCCATCTACTGACCCAGTGGTCTCACTCAAGAATTATTTTAGGAGGAGACTTCAACATCTCAATGCAGGCTCATCAAAGCCAGAAGGGAAAGTCGCAAACACAGAAACAACTAAGACATAACTCTATGGTTAAGCAGATAAAAGAAATTTGGGCTTCACACAATATTCTTGATTCATGGGACACGCTTTATGGTAAAACAAATGATTACACTTTCTATTCCCATGCACATAAGACATACTCTAAATTAGACTATGTATATGTGAGTCAGATTCTCATCCCAAGCCTATCCTCCTCTAGCATCCATGCCTGTGCGTGGTCTGACCATTCTTTAATCCAGATTGACATTAAAATGACCCATCCATTGACGACAGCCCGGACTTGGACTTATGACCCATATGTACTTCAACACCCAACCACAAAAGATTCCAACACGAAGGCTCTTGTAGAATACTGGGAGTTAAATTTAGATACAACTATAAATCCTTCATACTGTTGGGCAGCTCATAAACCTTTTGTTAGGGGACTACTTATTAAAGCAAAGGCAGCCCTAACTAAGGAGAATAGGGCGGTGACAGATTCTTTGCAGAGTCAGATTGATACCCTTACTAAAAAACATCAACGCACTTTATCGCCAGACACCTTCTCCCAACTACAAACTAAGAGGCTAGAGTTAGCTACACTGATGAACAAAGCATCCATTAGGGCAGCTCATAGACTCAAAGCTCACTACTTCCTGTACTCGAATAAACCCGATAAATATTTAGCTCATAAACTGAGGGAACATACAAAATCCTTTGCAATACCTTCTATACAGAAAACTGACGGGACATATACATCTAACCCCCAGGAAATAGCTGATATCTTCGCCCAATATTATGCAAAACTATATGATGGGAAAAAGGTAAATCACAACCCTCAGATCACAGCTTTAAGGACCAACTTCCTCAATAGTGCTGTACTACAGACTTTGGAGGAAAAGGATAGTAGGGAGCTGGGTGCGGAGATATCAACAGGGGAAGTGCTAAACGCCATTAAAAATCTAAAATTAGGGAAAGCAGCAGGACCAGATGGGTTCCCGGGGGAGTATTACCAACTCTTTAAGTCACTCTTAGTCCCACACTTAGTTAAATTTTGCAACTATATACTACAAGGGAAAGAGATCCCCAGAGAAATCTTACAGGCCAAAATAGTGGTCATCCCAAAGGGAGGGAAAAATCCAAAATTATGCCAAAGTTATAGACCCATTTCCTTGATAAATCAAGATATTAAAATTTTTACTAAAATCCTGGCCAACAGGTTACAAAAATATCTGCCGTCTCTGATCCATCCAGACCAGGTAGGGTTCATTGTAGGAAGGGAGGCCCCAGATAATACCAGACGTACCATATCTCTGGTTGAATATCTTACGAAGACGGGAACGCCTTCTCTGGTCCTGTCATTGGACGCGGAGAAGGCGTTAGACAGAATAGATTGGGACTTTCTGTTTAGTGTTTTGGAGAGGATGGGCTTCCAGGAGAGATTCATTCAAGCAGTAAAAAGTATATATTCATATCCTGTGGCCACAATCAGGGCTGCAGGTTTTCAGTCACAATCCATAGATATACTAAACGGGACCAGACAGGGTTGCCCCTTGTCCCCGCTCCTGTTTGCGCTCTGTATTGAGCCGTTAGCCGCACAAATAAGATTATCCCCAGACATTCATGGAGTGCGGATTGCACAACAGGAATTTAAATTGTCTCTTTTTGCTGATGATGTGCTCCTCACTTTGACCAAGCCATTGATGTCTCTGCCCAATCTGTACCGAATCCTATTAGATTATGCTAACATTTCAGGCTACAAGGTAAACTTGGAAAAAAGCGAAGCTTTACCTATAGCACTCCCTGACCACACTAAAAAGTTAATTGAAACTAATTTTGAGTTCACTTGGGCAAAAGGAGCAATTAAGTATTTAGGCATCCATCTATCAACCAATGTCAAAGCACTTTTTGATTTGAACTATGCCCCCCTGTTTAAGACAATTAGGAGAGACTTGGGGAAGTGGAAGCTGGGGAACTTCTCTTGGTATGGACGGCTGACAGCCATAAAAATGAATATTCTTCCCAAGCTTTTATACCTATTTAGGGCTTTGCCAATCAAAATACCCTTATTGGAACTTCAAAAATTGCAAACAGACCTGATAAGGTTTGTGAGGGGCCCCAAAACAGCTAGGATAGCCTCTCATATTCTTAAATTACATAGAAGTTTGGGGGGGGTGGGAGTCCCCAAATTGGTAGATTATTTCCAGGCAGCAAGATTAGGACAGAACACGTTAATAGGCAGAAAAACAGACAGACTGGTCTGGGTGGAGGTGGAGACGGCGATTTCCTCATATAGATCCCCAGAAGATATCCTATGGGAAAGAGATAGTAGGTCTAGTGGAGACTCAGCTGCCTCATCAATAACTAAGGACATGATGAAGATGTGGCAAACTTTGACCAGATCTCTGCACCTAATTCCGGTAAACTCATTGGTGAGACCGATCAAAACTTTGCTACACTCCGATTTCCGGGTCCAGGTGGAAAAATGGGAGAATAAGGGTCTCTATAGAGTGGCAGATTTCTATCAAAATGGTAAATTAGTTACATACAACTGTATACAAGAAATGATTAGACCTGACAAACTCCAGTGGTTCCTATATCTCCAGGTAACTTCAGCTATTGCAAAATATATACCACATTTTCAGAAGCAATCCCCAACAACATTAGAACGATTATGCGGTTCAGGTGATAGGGGTAAAAAGGTGATCTCTCAGATTTATCTAACACTACAAAAAACCAGAAACACCTCTAAGACACTAACAGCAGCTAAGTGGGAGGCAGACTTGAACAAAGAGTACTCTAGGGAGGAATGGGAGGCGATCTTCGCCTCTTCTACCAAGGGACTAATTTGCGCTGATTTTAGAGAAAACTGCATAAAGACGTCATTCCGGTGGTACCTTACCCCAATTATTACGGCTCATTACTCTGAGAAGGGAAACAGAAACTGTTATAGGGGGTGCTCAACGATAGGGACATATATACACATGTGGTGGGAGTGCCCTCAGGTACAACGGATATGGGTAGATCTATCTAAGATGCTGAGTACAGTACTGAACGAAAATATTGCCCTGGGGGAATCTCAGGCACTCCTGAACGAACATATATCTAGATTCAATTCAGCTACTAACACATTCATTTGCTTGCTATGTACAGCTACTAGGATCACTATTGCTAAGTACTGGAAGACAGGGGTACCCTCCTGGGGGGAGGTAAAAGAGAGGATCCAAATGGTATATAAGATGTCAGAAACTGTAGCTTCCATACAGGGGAATAAGGAACAGTTCTTAAAGGTCTGGTACTACTGGATGTTGAAGGAAGGATGAGAGGGCGGCCTGGAAGGGGTATTCCCCCTCAAAAATAAATGATAAGGGACCAGGTGACATTCAAACTACCGAGACCTCCTGAGACATAAACCAGACAAGACACAATTAGACCTTGGGAGATAGCTTTGGGTGAAAAGGAGTCTCTCCTCTCGGAACAGTGTACAAGATAAAAACGAAACAGGCAAGTTGAATGTTAAAATTGTTTATTTGTTGTAAGGTTAGTTCATTTGTTGGTGTTAACCCCTTTTTTTTTCAAGCTCAGTAATATAAAATTAATAAGAGGAACAGAAATTCAGAAATACAGAACTTTTGGACATTCTTTAAATACATTTACAGCTCTGCTTAGGTACCTAACGACCCAAAGGTTATACAGCCTCGTTGCAGTGTGAAAGCTCACTCAACAAATTCATGGACTTTGGGGAGGGGGGGGGGCCAATTTATGCACTGTTGTCGGATACATTCTGTACTTGAAGTCTTATTTTCAATAAAAAATATTTCAACTAAGTAGCCCAAATCAAACCAAACACTTTCCGTGCGAAATGCTCAGCTTCCCAGAAGATGTATGAACTCAGAGCTCACAATGCGTTTCTCGGATATTACTGTTTCATCATCACCTGATGAAATGGTAATATCCGAGAAACACGTTGTGGGACGTTTTTAATAAATGGTTTTAATTGATTTTATATTAAAGAATGTCTATTCTCTATACTTGTCACTCTGAGTTCATACATCTTCTGGGAAGCTGAGCGTATCACATGGAATGTGTTTGGTATTTGGGCTACTTAACCTCTTTGAACCATCACTTGGATCATCTTTTCGAATTGGAAGTATTGCCTGGGTTACATAAGTCTGCTGGCCAATTTATATTTGTCCAGCCGGCCTCTCCTGCTCTGTTGAAGTGCTTGAAAATCTGTGAGTATGTTTCTAGCCTTGCTGTCTGTTTATCCTTGGTTGAAGATATCACACCATTTGGGTGCCCTCTTTTCTCTTTTTGTCTTTTTCAGTTTTGGACTCATGTGTCGATAGGAATTTGTTTTGAAGAGGAAGCGACCAGCCAAACTATTTGATCATCACTGGTCACTCTCTAGTGGACTTTTTGATTTTCCTGCACAGACTTTATTTTTAATCTGTGTTGGTATATTGTATTTTTTCACTTATATTTATTTATTATATTTTGTCTCACTATTTTTGGCGCACTCAGCACTTTTGTATTATATAGATAAATAGGTAGCTACACCTACAACCTGCACTAAAAAAAGCTCACCTGTATTAGGATAGTACACATTCTGCACAAGCCTATTTATAGACTGACTGCTATGGGGCCCACTCAGTCACTGCACTTGCTGCCCCAATGGTTGTTCCATCCCTAGCTCTATGTACTAAGCAGTGTAAGCTGCTTTTGAGCCATTGTTTGAGACCACTGTTTCTTACACTCTCCACCACCTCTGTTGAGGCAGATTGAAATCAACCCGAACACACTCATTTGGGGTGATTGACTGGCCCTTCTGTTGTGCAATTGATTGTGCAAGAAAAGGGGCGAGGCATTACACATACAAGCATGTGTAAGATGTGTGATGATGCATCCGAGGCAGTGAACGTACAGGGTCTACTGCCTTTTAGATGTGAAGCCGTTTAGGCAGGTTCTCAAGTTGAGAACCTTGTCTACATGGCGATTAGTACATTTAGGGGAAAAATGATCAAATTCTATATTTTATATTAAAATAGATTAGAATATATTAATCATCCTAATCAAAGATTTCCATATGCATACAGAAAGAAAAGTGCTCTCTCGAAGAGACAAACAGCAGTGCAATATATTATTAGTTTGTTCTATGGCAATTTACAGCATGGGAGCAGTCTCTTTTATGCATGAGGTACAGCTATATTCCTCTAAGCACATTGGGCAAGGAGTCCACGTCTGTTTCCCCCCAGCACAAAAAATTCCATATTCTTCTATCTTTTAAATATGAACTCTCCTATTTAACAAACTGAAAACAAATTTCTTTTTCTAATATCCCAAGATCAATTGTCCAACAATAAATTGAATAATAGTACTAGTATTAGATCATAATAATTATACCTGTGACCTAGATTATAAGTGTTGCGGTACGGCTATACCGCTGAAAATTGGTCTTTACATGCAGAATGGTCAGCTCACACGTATTACAAGCCGTGCGGTACGTCTACACCGCTAGCGGTTTAGCCTAAATTGCAACGATTCATTCCGCTTTAAAAAAAATGGCATTTGAGTGTGGAAGATTAAGCTCACCCGTATTACAGGTTGTGCGGTCAGGCTATTCCGCTAACATTATTGTTTATACTGTAACGATCCATTTCACAATCAAAGACCAGTAGTTATGGATTTTGCGAAACAAACATGTTTAAAAAAACTCATAACAAAAATGGTACAAAGTACACTTAGACCCATAAACTAAACTATTAACCCCTAAACCACTGCCCCCGCATTGCAAATACTATAATAAACCTAATGACCCCTAATCCACCGCCCCCGACATCACCAACACTAAATAAACCTATTAACCCCTAATCTGCCACCTGCATAGCCAACACTACAAAAAAAACTATTAAAAATGAACTAAAAACCTTTAATATTTGGGCCGCACTTGCAGAAAAATTTGTACCAGAAGGAGTGAACACTGGAGGAATATTAGGTACGGCTCTATGAAACATAGTGTTTCTAGACACAACACGGTTCAACACAATGATTGTCCCCATACTTTCAAAATCACTCCCTTAGACCATATAACCTGTGCTGTGGGTTGTAACAGATATACCCGTTTACGACAGAGGGAAACATATTGGATTTTCCAGTTCCAGTCCCTGTTTCCCTCTGGCCTGAACTAGGTAATAGATCTGGCAGCTGTTTAGGCAACTTCCCTATTTATTATAGACCTGGGAATTATTCTTTAGATATTTATCTCTGTTGGCAATGTATATAAAAAATGAATTAAGATGTATTCTATGAATTTAGTATCCTTTCATATAGAAATCTGGATATTTTGTTTCCTCCTCTTATTGTTAAATATTTATGTATTTGTTATTAATGTTTAATATATGTATTTGCTAATTACACACACATTTTAACTATATTGGAATACAGATATACTGTTTGTCTTTTTGACACATGCTTATGTATTTATTATTATTATTATTATTATTATTTATAGGGTATCATATTACACATATATGTCAGTCATAAATGTATTATCAATTAAATTTGAGTTAAATAATGGCTTAGAGTTATCACTTTTAAATTGATACATCAACATTATATCATATACTTTTTAGTTACCATTTTATTTTACACTAAGGGACATAAAGCATTAAAACTTTGTTCCACATTAATACAATGCAGGTTTAGATCTCTCAGGAGTACATATATTTGATAGTTTGTGCACTTACACATACACCAAGAACATATGATAGTGCACAAATATTCACACCCAGCAGGGATTCAGGATACCCTCACAGGTTTAAAGTCACATGCAGGCTATAGTAGTCATCTTTCAATAGCTTGCGCACACCCATCATAGAATCTGTATACACATGTATTAAACACAGCTTTATTACAAAGAAAATATTCACATCATTTAATTTTTATTATATTAATTTAATAAACACAGACACTGTATAATGATATAGTTGAATTTTCATTCACATAGATTGTAGTAATATAGAGAGTTTGCACTACAAATGTTGGTGTATAATAGAGCCGACACTTTCGGCTAGATCACGAGTTTTGCGGTAAGCTGAAAAAGCAGCATTAAAAGGTCCTAACGCTGCTTTTTCGCTACCGCTGGTATTACGAGTCTTGCAGGTTTAGGGGCACCGCATACTTTTTTGGCCTTACCGCAAACCGACTTACGTAAAGTTCGTAAACCCTTTTTTCTATGGGACTTCCATAGCGCTGGTATTACAAGTTTTTCCTGGGAGGCCAAACAGTGAGCGGTACAGCCTATACTGACAAGATTCCTAACGCATTCTAAAGTCAGTAGTTATGAATTTTATACTACAACGCTGTAGCATAAAACTCATAACTAAAGTGCTAAAAAGTACATTAACACCCATAAACTACCTATTAACCCCTAAACCGAGGCCCTCCCGCATCACAAACACTATAATAAAATTTTTAACCCCTAATCTTCTGCTCCGGACATCGCCACCACTAGAATAAACATTAACTCCTAAACCGCCGCACTCCCACCTCGCAAACACTAGTTAAATATTATTAACCCCTAATCTGCTGCCCCTAACATAGCCGGCACATACATTATATTTATTAACCCCTAATCTTCCACTTCGGACATCGCCGCAACCTACATTATATTTATTAACCCCTAATCTGCTGCCCCCAACATCGCGGCCACCTATCTACATTTATTAACCCCTAATCTGCCGTCCCCAATGTCACCGCCACTATTCTAAATTTATTAACCGTTTAAACCTAAGTCTAACCCTAATCTTAATAAAATTACTATCATTAACTAAATTATTCCTATTTAAAACTAAATACTTACCTATAAAATAAACCCTAAGCTAGCTACAATATAACTAATAGTAACATTGTATCTATCTTAGGGTTTATTTTTATTTTACAGGCAAGTTTGTATTTATTTTAACTAGGTATAATAATTACTAAATAGTTATTAACTATTTAATAACTACCTAGCTAAAATAAATATAAATTTACCTGTAAAATAAAACCTAACCTAAGTTACACTAACACCTAATACTACACTACAATTAAATCAATTCCCTACATTAAAGGGACACTGAACACATTTTTTTTCTTTTTGTGATTCAGATAGAGCATGCCATTTTAAGCAACTTTCTAATTTACTCCTATTATCAATGTTTATTTGTTCTCTTGCTATCTTTATTTGAAAAAGAAGGCATCTAAGCTTTTTTGGGGTTCAAAACTCTGGAGAGCACTTTTTTATTGGTGGATGAATTTATCCATCAATCAGCAAGGACAACCCAGGTTGTTCACCAAAAATGGGCCGGCATCTAAACTTACATTCTTGCATTTCATTAAAGATACCAAGAGAATGAAGAAAATTTGATAATAGGAGTAAATTAGAAAGTTGCTTAAAATGTCATGCTCTATCTGAATAATGAAAGAAAAAAATTGGGTTCAGTGTCCCTTTAAATACAATTAAAAAAATTAAATTAAATTAGCTAAATCACACACAAAAAACACTAAATTACAGAAAATAAAAAAAAACAAATTACAAGATCTTTAAACTAATTACACCTAATCTAAAAGCCCTTTCAAAATAAAAAAAGCACCCCCCAAATTAAAAAAAAAAAACACTAAAACTAAACTACCAATAGCCCTAAAAAGGGCCTTTTGCGGGGCATTGCCCCAAAGAAATCAGCTCTTTTACCTGAAAAAAAAATACAAACAACCCCCCCAACAGTAAAACCCACCACCCACATAACCAACCCCCCAAATAAAACCCTAACTAAAAAAAACCTAAGCTCCCCATTGCCCTGAAAAGGCAATCAGCCAATAGGATTTAACTTCAATCCTATTGACTGATCCAATCAGCCAATAGGATTGAGCTTGCATTCTATTGGCTGATTGGAACAGCCAATAGAATGCCAGCTCAATCCTATTGGCTGATTGTATCAGCCAATAGGATTTTTTCTACCTTAATTCCGATTGGCTGATAGAATCGGAATCTAAGGGACGCTATCTTGAATGACGTCACTTAAAGAGATATTCATTCCGAAGAAGATGTGGATTGAAGAGGATGCTCAGCGCCAGATGTCTTGAAGATGGAGCCGCTCCACATCGGAAGGATGAAGATAGAAGATGCCGTCTAGATGAAGACTTCTGCCCATCTGGAGGACCACTTCTGCCCGTCTGGAGGACCACTTTTGCCGGCTTCATTGAGGACATCTTGCCGTTTGGATGAAGACTTCTCCCGGTAAGTGAATCTTCGGGGGTTAGTGTTAGGATTTTTTAAGGGTTTATTGAGTGGGTTTATTTTTTAGGTTAGGGCTTTGGGCCACAATAGAGCTAAATGCCATTTTAAGGGCAATGCCATTCCAAATGCCCTTTTCAGGGCAATGGGGAGCTTAGTTTTTTTAGTTAGGGTTTTATTTGGGGGGTTGCTTGTGTGGGTGGTGGGTTTTACTGTTGGGGGGGTTGTTTGTATTTTGTTTTTTAAGGTAAAAGAGCTGATTTCTTAGGGGCAATGCCCCGCAAAAGGCCCTTTTAAGGTCTATTGGTAGTTAAGTTTAGGCTAGGTTTTTTTTTTTATTCTGGGGTGGGGTTTATTTTGATAGGGCTATTAGATTAGGTGTAATTAGTTTAAAGATCTTTTAATTTGTTTTTTATTTTCTGTAATTTAGTGGGGGTTTTTGTGGTTTAGCTAATTTAATTTAATTTATTTAATTGTATTTAATGTAGGGAATTGATTTAATTGTAGTGTAGTGTTAGGTGTTAGTGTAACTTAGGTTCGGTTTTATTTTACAGGTAAATTTGTATTTATTTTAGCTAGGTAGTAATTAAATAGTTAATAACTATTTAGTAACCATTCTAACTAGTTAAAATAAATATAAACTTTCCTGTAAAATAAAAATAAACCCTAAGCTAGCTACAATGTAACTATTAGTTATATTGTAGCTATCTTAGGTTTTTTTTTTATAATAAGTATTTAGTTTTAAATAGGAATAATTTAGTTAACGATAGGAGTTTTATTTAGATTTATTTAAATTATATTTATGTTAGGGGGTGTTAGGGTTAGGGTTAGACTTAGGTTTAGGGGTTAATAAATTTAGAATAGTGGTGGCGACGTTGGGGACGGCAGATTAGGGGTTAATAAATGTAGGTAGGTTGCAATGACATTGGGGGAGGGAGATTAAGGGTTAATAAATATAATGTAGGTTCGGCGATGTTGGGTGCAGTAGATTAGGGGTTAATAAATATAATGTAGGTGTTGGAGATGTCCAGAGCGGCAGTTTAGGGGTTAATAAGTATAATGTAGGTGTTGGCTATGTCGGGGGTGGAAGATTAGGGGTTAATAAGTGTAAGATTAGTGATGTTTAGACTCGGGTTCATGTTAGGGTGTTAGGTGTAAACATAACTTTAGTTTCCCCATAGGAATCAATAGGGCTGCGTTACTGAGATTTACGCTGCTTTATTGCAGGTGTTAGACTTTTCTCAGCCAGCTCTCCCCATTGATGTCTATGGGGAAATCATGCAAGAGCACGTACGACCAGCTCACCGCTGACTTAAGCAGCGCTGGTATTGGAGTGCGGTATGGAGCACAATTTTGCTCTACGCTCACTTCTTGCCTGTTAATGGCGGGTTTATAAAAACCGTAATACCAGCGCTGTAGGTAAGTGAGCGGTAAGAAAAAAACTTCACGTTAGCACCACACAGCTCATAATGCAAAACTCGTAATCTGGCCGTTTGTTTCTCAGACTTACAATTAATATAATAGCATTAAACTTGTTATTTAACTGAGCCATGATCACGGACGTAGGTTCGGTGTAGTGACCATAGTGATACGTGATTGATTGACAGAGGACATAGGTCCAAGTGCGTGGATCGAATCTCAGATTTGAGCAACCACAATATTGTCTGTAATGGGAGATAGAGATTGGCCAATTACGGTCACATGTCAAAATGACAATTGGATTTTCACTCCGTAGATTTTGGTATCAATTGTTATAGTAAAATCAAAGAAGTGGAAAACAGCACACCTGAATCTTCTCTTGTGGGGCACGGAGCAACAGACTTGCCAAGTCTCAGCAAAATCACAAACTTCAAAAAGCTCCAGCCACCATCTTCATTTAAAAGACCTTTATTGTCTTATCCTGGGTCCAAGCATACAACGTTTCAAGCCAACATGGCTCTTAATCATGTACATCTTAATTATACAGGTTCCTGCTTTTATACCCTCACCTGTTAATTATTCATCAACTGTTCATTAACCCCTTGTATGAAAAACACAACTATTGCAATTGCAACAGTGACATCTAGTGGTTATAATATATAGTACACTCTTCTTTATTTATGATGTCTCTTTGTTTTTCAATAGAATGGGTGAATAGTGTATGTATATTATTTAAAATATAAACATAAAAACCTATATACAATATTAAAAGAGGAGCATAAAATCCAAACATCCACAATGTCTACACAGTCTACAGAGTATATTTACATCAGTCAAAAATGTATTCCTTTGCAGAATGTATTTTTATTGAGAAAAACTTTTTTATTTTACTTGATTCATTGTCTTTTCATTCTAACATTATAGAACAACCTGCTATCCACAAGCTATTTTATGTGCCCATAATCAACCCAAAAGTGCATATAATCCTGGTCTATCCATGTATGATTTTTCTTAGTAAAACAGACTCCAATCAAAGTCTTTATTAAGACCCTTGGGGATAAGGCAATCTAATTTATGGATCCAGAACATCTCCCTAATTTTTAGGAGATGCTCTCTATCGCCCCCCCTCCTTGGTTTCATCACCTGGTCTATAACTAAGAATCTAAGCTGACTAATATTGTGACCTGCAGAGAGGAAGTGAGAGGACACCGGTGCTTCCTTGTTTTTGCACCTTATATTGGATTTATGTTCCGTTATCCTCTCCCTTACCTCTCTGCAGGTCTCGCCAATGTAAATAAGTCCACACGAACAATTTAATCATGTAAATAGCATATGTTGCTCTACATGTAAAGTGTTTATTTATTGTGAACTTCCTTCCACTAGTTGGATGGTAGAAGTATTTGCCTTTTATCATGGCGCTACAGTGGCTACAATTCAAACATGGATAGCAGCCATTATTGCTGCTACCTATTGTTGATCAATCCAATCCCTAATCCTTTTATTCCTCTTATATGCAATCATCGGTTCTTTCTTAAATTCTTCAACCTGTGGGTTGCATTCCCTTATAATGTGCCAATGTTTTTTTAGGATACCTGCAATCTTTCCACTCAACCTATTATGCTGTGTTACAAATATCATATTGTTCTCACTTCTTTTGCCTGTTTGTTTTTGGCTCTGTCCTGAAACCCTCCTCAACATTCACCAGCTGTTCTGTTATTAGGTTTCTTGGATAGTTCCTAGTAATAAACGTATTGGCCATTTCTCCCAATCTCTGTTTACACTTATTACCGTCTGAGACAATCCTCTTCACTCTAGTGAACTGACTCTTGGGTATTGCCCTGAACACACTCTCTGGGTGGCAACTGCCATATTGCAACAAATTATTCTTATCAGTTTTTTTCGTGTACAGGTCAGTCTCCAAGAAACCTTTATCCTTATAAACATAAGTATCCAAGTACTCTACTCCTACCTCACTCATGTTTAGACTGAACTTCAATCCATTTACTGAACAATTAAGATCTTCTATGAATGATAATAGGCTCACAACGTCGCCCCCCCACACGCCATAGAAACATAGAAACATAGATATTGACAGCAGATAAGAGCCATAGGCCCAGCAAGTCTGCCCGACCTTACCTAACAGTATAAACTTATCTAGTTCGTAGGATAGCCCTATGCTTGTCCCATGCATTTTTAAAGTCCCCCACAGTGTTTGTTGCTACTACCTCTTGAGGAAGTTTATTCCATAAATCAATCACTCTTTCTGTAAAGAAGTGCTTCCTCAAATTACTCCTGAATCTACTACCCTTTAGCTTGAGCTCATGACCCCTTGTTCTTGAATTTTCCATTTTATGTAAAATACCCACAGCCTCAGTTTTACTAAACCCTTTAATGTACTTGAAAGTTGCTATCATATCACCTCTTTCCCTTCTCTCCTCTAAGCTATACATATTTAGGTCATTGAGCCTATCCTGGTAAGTTTTATTTTTTAGACCATGTACCATTTTGGTAGCCCTCCTTTGCACAGATTCAAGTTTGTTAATATCCTTCTGAAGATATGGCCTCCAGAACTGCACACAATACTCAAGATGAGAACTAACTAATGATCTATAAAGTGGCATAAGAACCTTACTATTTCTGCTGCAAATACCTCTACCAATACATCCAAGCATTCTGCTAGCCTTACTCGCTGCATTACTACATTGTTTACTAAGTTTTAAATCATCTGAAATAATAATTCCCAAGTCCTGTTCCTCATCTGTAACAGTCAGTAAAGTGTCATTGAGTCTGTAATTAACATTTGGATTTTTCTTCCCTAAATGCATTATTTTACACTTTGCTGTGTTAAACTTTAGATCCCAGTCGTTTGTCCAATCCTCTAATTGTTGTATATCACTTCTCATTTTGTCTACCCCCCCTGGAACATCCACTCTGTTGCAAATTTTTGTATCATCGCCAAACACATCATCGATAAATCTCCAACAGGAGATACCATATGTTTGAAAATTCATATTTGAGTATACAAAATGTTCCTCAAAACTACTCATAAATATGTTGGCGTATGTGGGGGCGACGTTGGAGCCCATCGCTGTTCCCTGTTTTTGAAGGTAGTAAGAGTCCATGAATAGAAAATAATTTTGATACAATATGACCGTCAACAAATTTATTAGAAATTCAATCTCTTTGGGAGTATAGTTACTACTGGATTTCAATATATTTTCTACTGCTGAAATTCCACTTGTATGCCTAATAGAGGTATACAAACTGGAGACATCCAGTGTAAACAATATGCATTTGTCTCCAACCTGCCCCAGATCTTTAAGTTTGGACAAAAAATCATTCATATCCCTTATATAAGAGGTTGTTTTCTGTATTAAGGGTTGTAGTACTTTATCTAGAAAAACAGAAATATTTGAGAACACAGACCCTATTCCGGCCACAATAGGGCGCCCAGGGGGTTTATTAATAGCTTTATGGATTTTGGGTAGCACATAAATAACAGGTCTAATAGGATTTTTCTCAAATAAATCATCTTTAAATTTCTCTGAAATATCTCCCTCTTGACTGCTAATTGCAATATGTTCTCTATCTCCTTGTTTATTTGTGTATTGGGGTCCCTGGTTAGTTTTTCATATACTTGACTATCTGCTAGTTGACGTTCAATCTCTTCTATATAGTCTGATCTATTGAGTATAACCACTGTCCCACCCTTGTCCGCCTCCTTGATAATTATATCAGTGTTATCCCTTAGTGATTGTATTGCTAATTTGTCTTTTTTATTTTTTTGTACCAACTTCCTTTTTGTGTCTTTTTTTTTTACAAGTTATTAATTTCTCTCTGAACAAGATTCATGTAGGTTGTGACACTATGAGTGCTTGTGGGTGTAAATTTACTTTTTTTGTTAATTCCAAAATCTTTAACATTATCAAATCTAATTTTGTTTTTTTGTACCTCTTTAGTGAACTTGTGACCAACATCTTTCTGTAAAGAAAAATATATCCTTAATTTTAATTTTCTAAAAAACCTATGCAAATCCTGAAAAACAGTGAAGTCATTCAAAGTGTCATCCAAACAATATGATAAACCCTTATTTAATACTGAAAATTCCTCATTGCTGAGAACATAGTTAGATAAATTAGTTACCAAATTATTAGTGTCAAACAAAACATTATCATGCAAAACTGCAGATGATAGCTGTGAGCTAGCCCCTTGTGAAACAACGTGATTAGTGTTAGATTCCGAGAAATGTCCCAACAATTCTTTGTTCAGAGAGTCACTGTTGCAAACAACATCACACTTATTCTTATCAAGGGATTTCTGTATACAGCTTTTTACATTGTCCGCATTATTTGTATTGCCAGTCTCATCATAAACAACATATTCACTTGGTGTTGAATTATCAGATGCAATTCTATTTACTGTCCCCCTTAGTGTATTTTCTGTTAGTGATCGGTCCCGGGTGCCAGCCAGTGTAATCTTGTGATGTATCGGTATGTTAGCTAGTGTGTCATTCGGCTTCTCATACCTGCTGCTTCTGTTCGGCTGGTCTCCCGTCTCCTCCGACCCGTCTTCCGTCAGTACTGGTAGCCTCCTCTCTGCATCCCACGTGTGCGGCGTGGGCGCTGTGATGTCATCGCTAGGCCGACTCCGCTGTTTCCACAGGAGGGGGACAGTAAATAGAATTGCATCTGATAATTCAACACCAAGTGAATATGTTGTTTATGATGAGACTGCCAATACAAATAATGCGGACAATGTAAAAAGCTGTATACAGAAATCCCTTGATAAGAATAAGTGTGATGTTGTTTGCAACAGTGACTCTCTGAACAAAGTATTGTTGGGACATTTCTCGGAATCTTACACTAATTACGTTGTTTCACAAGGGGCTATCTCACAGCTAGCATCTGAAGTTTTGCATGATAATGTTTTGTTTGACACTAATAATTTGGTAACTAATTTATCTAACTATGTTCTCCGCAATGAGGAATTTTCAGTATTAAATAAGGGTTTATCATATTGTTTGGATGACACTTTGAATGACTTCACTGTTTTTCAGGATTTGCATAGGTTTTTTAGAAAATTAAAATTAAGGATATATTTTTCTTTGCAGAAAGATGTTGGTCACAAGTTCACTAAAGAGGTGCAAAAAAACTAAATTAGATTTGATAATGTTAAAGATTTTGGAATTAACAAAAAAAGTAAATTTACACCCACAAGCACTCATAGTGTCACAACCTACATGAATCTTGTTCAGAGAGAAATTAATAACTTGTTAAAAAAAAGACACAAAAAGGAAGTTGGTACAAAAAAATAAAAAAGACAAATTAGCAATACAATCACTAAAGGATAACACTGATATAATTATCAAGGAGGCGGACAAGGGTGGGGCAGTGGTTATACTCAATAGATCAGACTATATAGAAGAGATTGAACGTCAACTAGCAGATAGTCAAGTATATGAAAAACTAACCAGGGACCCCACTACACAAATAAACAAGGAGATAGAGAACATATTGCAATTAGCAGTCAAGAGGGAGATTATTTCAGAGAAATTTAAAGATGATTTATTTGAGAAAAATCCTATTAGACCTGTTATTTATGTGCTACCCAAAATCCATAAAGCTATTAATAAACCCCCTGGGCGCCCTATTGTGGCCGGAATAGGGTCTGTGTTCTCAAATATTTCTGTTTTTCTAGATAAAGTACTACAACCCTTAATACAGAAAGCAACCTCTTATATAAGGGATACAAATGATTTTTTGTCCAAACTTAAAGATCTGGGGCAGGTTGAAGACAAATGCATATTGTTTACACTGGATGTCTCCAGTTTGTATACCTCTATTAGGCATACAAGTGGAATTTCAGCAGTAGAAAATATATTGAAATCCAGTAGTAACTATACTCCCAAAGAGATTGAATTTCTAATAAATTTGTTGACGGTCATATTGTATCAAAATTATTTTCTATTCATGGACTCTTACTACCTTCAAAAACAGGGAACAGCGATGGGCTCCGACGTCGCCCCCACACACGCCAACATATTTATGAGTAGTTTTGAGGAACATTTTGTATACTCAAATATGAATTTTCAAACATATGGTATCTCCTGGTGGAGATTTATCGATGATGTGTTTGGCCTGTGGGGGGGCGACGTTGTGAGCCTATTTTCATTCATAGAAGATCTTAATTGTTCAGTAAATGGATTGAAGTTCAGTCTAAACATGAGTGAGGTAGGTGTAGAGTACTTGGATACTTATGTTTATAAGGATAAAGGTTTCTTGGAGACTGGCCTGTACACAAAAAAAACTAATAAGAATAATTTGTTGCAATATGGCAGTTGCCACCCAGAGAGTGTGTTCAGGGCAATACCCAAGAGTCAGTTCACTAGAGTGAAGAGGATTGTCTCAGACGGTAATAAGTGTAAACAGAGATTGGGAGAAATGGCCAATAAGTTTATTACTAGGAACTATCCAAGAAAACTAATAACAGAACAGCTGGTGAATGTTGAGGAAGGTTCAGGACAGAGCCAAAAACAAACAGGCAAAAGAAGTGAGAACAATATGATATTTGTAACACAGCATAATAGGTTGAGTGGAAAGATTGCAGGTATCCTAAAAAAACATTGGCACATTATAAGGGAATGCAACCCACAGGTTGAAGAATTTAAGAAAGAACCGATGAGTGTATATAAGAGGAATAAAAGGATTAGGGATTGTATTGTACATACTGACATAGGCCCCGGAAAGAGAAATATTCAGTCAACAATAGGTAGCAGCAATAATGGCTGCTATCCATGTTTGAATTGTAGCCATAGTAGCGCCATGATAAAAGGCAAATACTTCTACCATCCAACTAGTGGAAGGAAGTTCACAATAAATAAACACTTTACATGTAGAGCAACATATGCTATTTACATGATTAAATGTCTGTGTGGACTTATTTACATTGGCGAGACCTGCAGAGAGGTAAGGGAGAGGATAACGGAACATAAATCCAATATAAGGTGCAAAAACAAGGAAGCACCGGTGTCCTCTCACTTCCTCTCTGCAGGTCACAATATTATTCAGCTTAGATTCTTAGTTATAGACCAGGTGATGAAACCAAGGAGGGGGGGGGGGGCGATAGAGAGCATCTCCTAAAAATTAGGGAGGTGTTCTGGATCCATAAATTAGATTGCCTTATCCCCAAGGGTCTTAATAAAGACTTTGATTGGAGACTGTTTTACTAAGAAAAATCATACATGGATAGACCAGGATTATATGCACTTTTGGGTTGATTATGGGCACATAAAATAGCTTGTGAATAGCAGGTTGTTCTATAATGTTCGAATGAAAAGACAATGAATCAAGTAAAATAAAAAAGTTTTTCTCAATAAAAATACATTCTGCAAAGGAATACATTTTTGACTGATGTAAATATACTCTGTAGACTGTGTAGACATTGTGGATGTTTGGATTTTATGCTCCTCTTTTAATATTGTATATAGGTTTTTATGTTTATATTTTAAATGATATACATACACTGTTCACCCATTCTATTGAAAAATAAAGAGACATCATAAATAAAGAAGAGTGTACTATATATTATAACCACTAGATGTCACTGTTGCAAATGCAATAGTTGTGTTTTTCATACAAGGGGTTAATGAACAGTTGATGAATAATTAACAGGTGAGGGTATAAAAAGCAGGAACCTGTATAATTAAGATGTACATGATTAAGAGCCATGTTGGCTTCAAATGTTGTATGCTTGGACCCAGGATAAGACAATAAAGGTCTTTTAAATGAAGATGGTGGCTGGAGTTTTTTGAAGTTTATCAATTGTGATAGGCCAGACAGGAGTCACATGTACAAATGACAATATACATCTATTATAGGATGTAGTCAGATCCATTGCCGAGGATTGGCTGGAGGGTTTCTAATACACGGAAGTGGGATTTACAAACCGTTAAACATACCAAACATTTTCTTCCACTAGCGATGCGATCATATTTGAGGGTTAGGAATACTTCCAAACTAATCAAGGTAGGATATGAACGCATGTGTGAAAAAGATAGTAAAAGTTTATATGGTTATGGACATTATGAGTCACTAAAATAGGGATGCATGGTAATAGTATGAAGTTTGATCATTTATATGTCTAAACATGGTGATGTTTGATAATAGCATTTAATATGATGTCTTGTAAATAAGTATATGTTTACATAATTGCAAATGTTTTTAAATACGCACATAATGGGCAGGGTATGTAAAGTGTTTTCTGATTGGTGTTTTAAACTTTTAAATAGTAGTATAGATGTGAGGTGCTCTTATGCCTGATGAAACGGCCGCTATAGTGCCAAGAAACGCATTGCATACTAAGGGGCTACTTGAATACCCCCTAGTCCACTACTTGTTGTTTTTAACTATATTGTTTTTAATAAACCAAGTTTTTTTTAACTCAAGTATAGTGGTAGCACCTTACATTATTGTGTCCACTGCAATTTGACTTGGATACAAGTTTACCTTTTTCCTGCACAGGATCCTGGAAATCGGGAGAACCTAGAGTGGGTGAGCTGATAAACCCCTCTAAATATATCAGTCTGTCTCTACCAGCACATATGTGTGTTTGATGAAAATGTGAGTACCCATTTGGCATATCTATTACGTCTGTCTCATCACCTTGGTTGATCTGCACATGTAATGCTTTCCTGCTTTTTTCCTCCACTTTAGAATATATCTGACTGGGAGCACCTGGAGTGGGTGAGTTGATACACCCTATTATATCAGTCTGTATCTACAAGCACATAAGGGTGCTCAAATAAAATGTGAGTATCCATTTGGTTAGCTCATAATATCCATTCATATATGGTTGATCTACACATGAGGCGCCCCTCTGTTCTTTCTCTCATTATACAATAAACCTATTAACCCCTAATCTGCAGTCCAGCCGCATCACCAACACCACATTAAACCTATTAATCCCTAATCCATCACCCACCCACATCACTAACACCTAAATAAAATTATTAACCCATAATCCGACCCCCCCGCATCGCTAATACTTTATAACTACCTTAAAACAAATAAAAACTTACCTGTGAAATAAAAAAAACTAATCTTAAACTATAAATAAACCTAACATTACTATTATTTTAAAAATATACCAAAAATAAAAAACCTAAATTACAAAATTAAAAAATCCTAACACTACTACTAAAAAAGAAACCTAACATTACAAAAAATAACAGTCTAAAGTTATGAAAAATAACAAAATCTAAGATTACAGAAAATAATAAACGAAAATTATCGCATGAAGGCACCTCTTTATGTGATCATCTGCCGCACACTGATAATATTAATATTGGGGTACTTTGCTGAAAATTTCAAATCAGCCAATAGGATGAGATCTACTTAAATCCTATTGGCGAATAGGATTTAAGCAGCTCTCATCCTATTGGATGATTTTAAATGTTCAGTAAGTAGGAATGATTTTATGAGTTTTATGAAACATTTTTGTTTCTCAAAATCCATAACTACTGGTCTTTGATTGCGGAATGGATTGTTGCAGTGTAGGCAATAATGATCATGTTTAAGCCATACCGCGTGACTTGTAATACCTGTGAGCTGACTCAAAGGCAATTTTTTTAGCGGTAAAGCTGTACCGCACAACTTGTAATCTCCCTATATGGCAGGAAGGAATGGGTAAACATGGAACATGATAACTCTGAAAAAACACCATAGGCTCCCTAAGCTGGACACCCAAAGATACCAAATTAAACCAAACAGGGTACTACACTGTAATACAAGAAACCTATACTGTATGTGAAAAAAATGCTAAAAGGCTACTCTTTAGAAAGTAGATTTTCCCCCTTAACCCCACTTACAGTCAACCATGAATTTCTTCCAGGAATGGGTAACATAGGACAACTAGTTAGGAAATCTCATAGGTCCCTAATGGCATATTAATTATGCAATGAAAAAGGTGATGAGTTGAAGGAAGCAGGATTTCATTTCTTACAAGATTGGTTCATGCTACATCAATGTCACTCCTATATCACTAGACACCCAGTGAGGAGAAACATAATGAGTTCCCCAACACCATTTGAATCTCTATGTAGTAATCCCAAACCAATCAAACATGCGTTATCCTTAATTTATTCCATATTACAAAACCAAGTACCAGGATACATATCATTCTATAGTGAATGATGGGAACAAGAACTGGGCATTGTTATCTACCCTTTAGATATGAAACACATTTTTGCAAATATTAATAAATCCTCAATCTCTAGTATGTTGCTTAAAATGAACTAAGATTATACAAAGATGGTATCTCACTATTGTGAGATGCCAGAAGTTATTTGGAAATATGAGTGACAAATGTTGGAAATGCCATAATTCCCAAGGAACCATGTCACACAAGCATAAGCTTATTCTGGAAAGATGTCAAAGAGGAGACATTGAAAATTCTGGAATCATTAGTTACAGATAATCCACTTTTATGGCTATTTAACCCCAAAAAATTAACTACCTGCCAAAGCTAATTGTACTATATTCACAGAGTTGAGTCAAAGAACCTTGACCAAAAAGTATGCACATATGTAGCACTTCTTTCTCCCCTTATATTAAATACATCATTGTGCAGGGGATAGAAAACATAGTCTATAATTAAAACAATCTCTATACCGGGTGTTTAATAACTATATGCTGGCATAAATAGCTAATATGTAAAATTCTGAAGTTATTTTTGTTACCTGTTAGGTATAATATCAACCTGTAAGGTGTATAGTTTCAAGTAGAAGTAAGTATCAGTGAGGGATAAATATTGGGTTGCTATGTTGTGTCAGTAAAATAAGTCTGACCTAATAAAGGGTTAATAGATAGATATAGTTGTTTAACAATATTGTAGAGTTACTGCAAAGTGAATTGCGATAGGCAGATTGGTATTGTTCACATAAAGTGAGTAAATAATATTGGAAAAGCCTGCAAAAATTGGAGGCTAGTGAATATATGAATAAACCTTTTATTAATTCACTATTGCTCTATTGCACCTGTAGGTGTATTATGTTATAGAAAGCTTCCAATTAAATTTGAAGCTGATAGATAGCAAAATCAACTTTTATTCATCTGATGTTAGTCCTATACAGTTCTGACAGGGTTAATAATACTATGAATGCCTGCAGCAAAATAATCACTGCTTAAGTGGTAATTCGGGTTTAGTTTATATTAGAATTGTATTTGCGGTTGTGTAGCTAAAAACTCAGTCATTCAAATATCTATGTTCTCAGTGTGTCCTAGATACAAACAGACAGAGTGTGTTTCACTAATGGTTAGTATACAACACTATGCAAACCCACACAATATTCAGAGCAAATAAATGAGTGAATAGATCTATCTTTGGTTACTCCAGTTGTACTATTGTATACTTTCCACACTATTATTATCTGATGTTGTGGGTGCCTCCGTATAAGCTATCACTAATCCAGTGGTTGTTCTGGTTATTTTATATTCAAGTATTGTGAATAGGGGTATATTATAACTATATGTCTGCCCTATACAGCAGATTGTTCCACAATTAACTGGTTACATACACCATAGCTCGAGTAGATATGTTTAGGCTATATAGTAAGGTATATTCACATATGGATCCACAGAGGGTATATCTTAAAAAAGGTTTATCTCGACTTCCGGTGGGCGGGCACAAGAAGCAGCAGCTTGAGTGTAGAGCTCCGTGCTCAATGCACCCTTAATGAGTGATTTTCAGCCCTAAACTTAGCCCGAGCCTAAATGCCCTTGACAGTTATCATGTCTGGGCGCTGAAGAGGCAGGATAGAGACAATTTCCCCCACGGAGGTCCGAGATTAGCGCTGGAACCAGACGGCGCGCTTAACAAGTATAGCGGCAGCCATCTTGGCGGGATCAGCGAGTCAAGGACCGTTGCTCACACCTCAGGTCCTGGAGGAAGGAGAAGAACGCACAATCGTTGCGTGAAGCAAGCTCAGAGCAGCAGCGGAGCTGTGGGCTCACAATTTGCAGCCACAGAGGAGGTTGATTTGGCTAGCACTGGAGACCTTGGTGAGGCGGCTACACTTACCCACGTGGCGTGCGATGCACGCTGCGGCTTGAGGCCTACAAGAGGGAGTGTGGCAAACACCGCAGGACACTGCACCTTCACTCCACACACTGCTGCATCAAAGGAGCAAGGAGCAAGGCACTATTACACTACCCGCTGCTTGTGCCGGTCCCATGATATGCTGAGGTGGAGCGGGCTTCCAAGGACTGTGTTTTGAGATCATCCGGTGTGTGGTGAAGTGCCTTCCCGCAAAGGGTGGTAAGCCTTTAATATTTCCTAGCAGAGACACTTAAAACTACCCAACAGCACTCCGGGGGGACAGTTGGAATTTGTTGTGAAAGGGAGGTATAAGAGCCCTGATCTATCTACACGCTGGGGCAGGCAGCAGAGTGTATCCCCACTAAACTCTTTCTGTAACTGGGAAATAATCTGGGGTGCATTCTGGTGACATTAATACCTGGAGCTGCCTCAAACCGTACCTGCTTTTAAACTCCTTAGGCTGGAATAGGCAAGGAGTGCTTGAACAGAGTTCACATGACAGGGCACCCATCTGCTTACTGTGGCAATAGACTTATTATGCACACTCCCTAAAAAGCAATCTCTGCCCTCTTTACTTCATAAGAACTGCTATACCAAGTGACTGCTTGTGTCTCTTAGGATAATGGACGCTAATACATTGGCATAAGAACCTAATTTGTGTATGAATGTTTAACCCTCTTCCTTTGCAGGTTATATCATATTTTCCTCTACAGGGCTTATGCTGCCCACTGTGGGCTAAAATTTACTCCCCAGGACAGAGACTCTAGGCTCACTTGAAGCTACTTTTAAACTCCTTAACCTGGGATAAGCAAGGAGTGCTTGAACAGAACTCACATTATAAGGCATCCATTTGCTTATTGTGGCAATAGTCTTAACATGCACATTTCCTAAAAAGCAAACATTGCCTTTTTTACATCATAAGAACTGCTATACCAAGTGACTGCTTGTGACTCTTAGGATCATGGATACTAATGCATTGGCATAAAAACCTAATATGTGTCTGAATGTTTAACCCTCATCCTTTGCAGGTTATAGCTTATTATCCTCTACAGGGCCTGTGCTGCCCACTGTGGGCTAAAATGTATCCCCCAGGACAGAGATTCTAGCCTCAATTGAGGGGGATAGGGGGAGGGAACAGGAAGGAGAGAGGAGGAAGAGAAAGGGAAGGGGAGTGAAGGAATATTGGTAAACTGCATTGATTTGTTTTGATATTGCTGGTTTGACTAACCTTTCCTTAGGCAGGTTTGTGATGTGGATTAATTTGATTGTTTAACCCCTTAATGACCACAATGTACCCTGTATGTCACTGGTCGTTAAGGGTTTTTTCAGGACATAATAGCACAAGTCTAACAAGAACACACTATTAATGCACTCCCTCCAGCAGGCTTTGTGAAATAGAGCAGTCTCAATGCTGGTGGCAAGACCGCACTATAAAACAATCAAGTCCCAAAAAAAGGCCAGCGACATACAGGGTACGTCGCTGGTCCTTAAGGGGTTAATATATGTTGTGCTGGGCTTTCCCTGTGTTTGTGGTGGGGAGGGCCGGGCCCTTGGGAAAGATTTGCTCAACTCATTTGTGGATATCTAAATACAATACTGCGCTTACACTGCTGGTTACTTTAGCGAGATCCCTTGTGACTCTCCTTTCTCTTTTTCACGTTTTGGTAACTACCTGAGGTATAACATATCTTAGAACATAGCTTTGTGTGTGTATGGAGAAATACCTTGTACAGGATCCAATGGCAAACCGCAATAAAAATGCAGAGGGCAGAGCCAGGCAGGGATCAGAAACAGTACACCAAGGGTCCTCTTATGAGGTTCAGCAGGAAACCTCTTTAATTGACCCACATCCTATAGTCAAACAAATATCTACCCTATTTTTGCCCAAAATAGAAAATCGCCAAAAGGGGGTAGATACCCTGGCGGAAGAGGTGAAACAATTTTCCACAAGAGTAACGGAGGCGGAGACCAGGATCGCTGACCTTGAGGATACGCAGGTTGCTCACACTAGTAAAATAGAAGCCTTAGAAAAACACTCATTGGCGCTACAGCAAAAACACGATGACCTCGAAAATCGCTCAAGGCGCAATAATGTTCGCTTACTTGGGCTCCCCGAGTCAATTAAACCAGCAGAAATTCTAAAATTTGTGGAGACTGTTCTCCCGACTCTGTTAGATATCCCATCTGAAAACCTAGTGGGGAGTGTTGAAAGGGCGCACAGGGTAAGCCCGGAAAGGCCTGCCATGGATCGCAATGCCCAAGCCCATCCAATTATGATAAAATTTCTCCATTTCCAGACTAAGCTTACAATCTTGAGGGCGTATAGACAGGTGGAGAACTTGACCTATCAAGACTCCAGGCTCCTGCTGTTTCAGGACTACTCTGTGGACCTGATGAAGAGGCGCAGGGAGTTCTCTACTATATGCTCGAGACTGCACCGAGAAGGTAAACAGGCCTACTTACTTTACCCTGCTAAGTTAAAAATTTCAACCCCAAGAGGTCCAAAGTTTTTTGACTCGCCAGAAACAGCACAGGCATATCTGGATATTGAATATGGGGGAAGGAGCCCAGGCAGAGCAAGGGGTGGAGAGGGGTGAGGAATTTAGACAGAGCTGTTACACTTATGCTGTATTTCCTGTAATGTTTTAAGATGGCCACAATGGCCAGAGGCAGAGTGAAGTTGCCTAAAGTTCAGGCAACTCCATTGAGGTTTGGCAAGTTCAATTTATGTATAAGTTTACTGAACCTGTTTGCATTGTATTGTCCGAGACTAATGACTAATCTCCCTGGTTTGTCCACTTGTGCAATGCTCATTCTATCGATCCTTATTCACCTTTTGAGATCCTGTTGCTTGGGGAGAACCCTTTTAGAGGGAAACTGCTCATTAAAGGCTATAAGGAGGGAAACAATGCTAGATAGGCTGCTTAAACAGGTTATGTAAATGTCATCAGAGATTAGTGATGAAAGAATGCTAACCCCTTTATGGCAGGTCAGGGACATCCAGGGAGTGTAGTTTTCCCCAGCCAAGAGCTACTATGTTAATACTAGGTTGTTAACCTGTTCCTTGCTGTCTCCGTATAGCTTGCAGATATCTAAATGGCAATGGAGAGATGGAGCCAACTGGGAGGTATATGACAGCGTGAAGTTTCGTTATCCTCTTTCCTTAGACCCCTCCCCCCCACCCCCCCCCCCACCCTTTTTTTCTCTCTCGCCCTCTAACTCTCTTTTTTACAAGGCACCCTACCTAGTACTATAACTTAATATATATACATGGAATGTAGGGGGTATCCGCTCCCCTATTAAGAGAAAGACAATACTTACACAATTGAGGAAAAGGAGAGCTGACGTCACGTTCTTGCAAGAGACGCATCTGACAGACACTGAACATGCTAAGTTGGAGAGGGAATGGGTGGGAAGAGTATATTTTGCACCATACAAGAGTGCTAGTCGAGGAGTAGCAATTTTATTTGGGAAGAAGCTAGATCTCACAGACACGACAGTGACTAAAGACACAGAAGGGCGGTACATTATTGTTCAGACCACAATAGCCAATAAAAAATATGTTCTCTGCAATATATATACTCCTAATCAGAAGGACAGGACATTCTGGGAAAATCTGATAGGGGTACTGACCCCATTTCTGGGCTCTATTCTTATCATTGGAGGGGACTTTAACCTGGCCCCCAATCCGAGGTGTGACAGACTTAGAGATGCCTCCAGGGCCACCCCTGGGGTGCAGGTTAAACACGAGGGTAAATTTGAATCAGAAATGTTCCAGGCTCTCGCATCCTCGTTAGATGTGGTGGACATCTGGCGCAAGCTGAACCCAGATGGTAGAGATTATACTTGTGTTTTCCGGGCCTTGCCCACGATGTCACGCATTGATATGTTTCTAACTTCCAACTCCCTGATCCCGCGAATCATAGATTCTAAGATAGGGGAGGTTATGGTCTCTGACCATGCCCCTGTGGGGCTCTTTCTCGATGCTCTGGATCCGCCAAGAGATCGGAGGACCCTTAGGTTCCTGCAATATTTAACCACATCTCAGGAGTTCCAGCAATATATGGTTAAGAGTTGAGATGATTACCACTCTACCAATGCGCAACATCTTGCAACGCCGGAACTTTTCTGGCAAACTGTGAAGGTAGTGCTCGCGGGGAACATTTTGGCCTTCCTCTCCCGTAAAAAAAAAATCCACGCAGAGAGACTGGAGAAGCTTAGAAAAGACCTGGCAGCCTCTTATCTAGCATATCGCAATGAGCCCACAAGATTACATCACCAAAAATACATTTCTATCAAAAAGGAATATGATGCTTTGCTAGCCTATCACTCCTCTCAGACTCTCTTAAGAAACAGAGGCAAATATTATCGATATGGAGATAAATCCGGAAATCTCCTAGCCTCTCTGGTTAATTTTAGAACCTCAAAGCGCTTTATACCTGCCCTTAGAGACAGGGACAGGGTGGTCAAAGAACCCAAGCGAATAGCGAACTCTCGACTCTACACCAGCGATTATAACTGCGCTGATCAGACACTGAGAGACTTCTGGGGCTCTATAAACCTACCACAGATCACGGAAGACCAAATGGACAAATTAAATGCTCCTATATCTAGAGAGGAAGTGGACAAGACGATTTCGTCTTTGGCCCTGGGCAAAGCAGCGGGCCCTGATGGACTGCCCACTGAGTTTTATAGACTGCTAAAACCGCAGGTTGTCCCTGTGCTAACAGACTTGTTCACGAAATACTTTTCAGCGGCAGACAAACCTTCCAGCTCGTTTTCAGCAGCATATATTACACTAATCCCTAAAGCGGGGAAGGATGCCCTTCTCCCTGAATCTTATAGGCTGATATCGCTGCTTAACACGGACTATAAGATTCTCACAAAACTTCTAGCAGAACGCCTTAAATTCATCCTACCAGATTTAATCCACAAAGACCAAACGGGCTTCATGTATGTATGGTCTTCTGTGGTTAATATTCGCGGAGTACTACAGCTGACCCAGCACTTTTGGAGTGCGAGTCGGGGTGGATCAGACATATCGTTTCCGGAGGCCTTTCTGCTGTCCTTGGACGCAGAAAAGGCCTTCAATAGAGTGGAGTGGAATCACTTGTTTCATACTATGACCAAGTTTAACATCTCGGGTCCCTTTATATCATTCCTTAAAAATTTATACTCCTCCCCCATTGCTAATATTTGTGTTAACAACACTTTCTCTACTAATGTGACCCTGAGACGGGGCACTAGACAAGGCTGCCCCCTATCGCCGCTACTATTCAATATGGCGCTGGAACCGCTGGCGGCAAAGCTGCGCCAAGTTTTCCCAGGTATTGACTTGGCAGGGGACCCCCAGCAGCTCGCACTCTACGCAGACGACATGATGTTGTTTGTGCAAGATCCAAAACTACATATTCCACCGATTTTACGAACGCTTCAAGACTTTGGCTCCTTCTCGGGGTACAAGGTAAATATGCAAAAATCAGAGATCCTGTGGCTGCACAAGGAAAAAGGAAATGTACATGACTATCCGTTTGCAACAGCCTCCCAGAGATTAATTTATCTCGGAATCCACATTCCTGTCAATCCCAATAAACTATACTCTATGAATTTAACTCCACTATGCGTCGGATTGAGCAGCTTGATGAGAAGCTGGAAGTCCCTTCCCTTATCGCTCGCGGGCAGGGTTAGCTTGGTGAAGATGGTAATTCTCCCTCGCCTCTTGTACCCACTGCTATGCTGCCATTACTATTAACTAATTCAGATGTAAAGCTATTAAATGCGGCAACTAGACTGTTTGTCTGGGGAGGGGGGGGGAACCCCGAATATCTGCGGATAAACTATCTATGCCTTACCTGAAAGGAGGTCTCTCCTTGTCGGACTTCAGGCTATACAACTGGGCGGCTCTGATTCGACTGGTGTTGGACTGGCAACTGAACACGCAACACTTCTATAAGCCCAGCCTGGAAAGTGCTGCCCTGGGGGTATCTCCCTAGCATATTTGCCACATATGGCGAGGACTGGAGCGGCTAAACTAGTGGGCCTGAACTTGCTCTACTGAGACCCATTAAGGGCTTGGCACCAAGCACATAAATTCTTGAAAAAGTCCTGTCTCAGCTCTATCTTTCTTCCCTTTCATAATAACCCAGATTTCCCGGCGGGAATGGATACAACACCCTTTGTCCACTGGGATAAAATGGGATTGCAATCGGTGGGGGCATTGTTGGAACCTCTGACTCGATCAGTGAAATCCTTTTCCATGCTGCAAAGGGAGTTTAATCTCCCGAAAACCCACTTCTATGCTTACCTGCAGGCTCGTCACTATGTGAATGCATTGATTAGAGATAACCCAGATTTCTGGGAGGGCTCCCCCTTTCGGCTCACGCAGTCCCTCTTCAAGATGGGCAAATTTTCCCTATCAGAAATATATCAAACCCTCATGCATGACAGACTGATGAAAATACAATCATCGGCCCTGATGGGATGGGAGAAGGAGAGGATACAAGGGATTACAGTGGATGAGACCCGAGGGGTGCTGGAGAAAGTTAGGAAGGCTACCCTTTCTGCAAGTCTCAGGGAAACCCAAACTAAATTTTTGCATACAGCATACCTAACCCCCAGCAGGCTGGCTAAGTGGATACCCGACTGCCCTAACAAATGCTCTAAATGTTCTACGGAGGCTCCTGGTCTGTTACACTACATATGGGAATGCCCAATGATAAGACAATTCTGGTATCAAATACAATATTGGATTAACAAGAAAATGAAGATCCCAATCTCTCTCAAACCCACGGATGTCCTGTTCCTGAACTGGGACGCCCAACATAAGCACTATGACTTGGAGCTAACTTTGACTATCCTACTTGCGCGAAAGAGTATTCTAAATCACTGGACAAAGACGACCAGACCTACTATAGCTTACTTCCGTAACAGGTTGAGAACACAACTATTTATAGAACAGGTAGACACTAGGGTAGATGTCAGTAACAGACTTAACCTGTTCCTAAGGAAATGGTGAAGATTGCTTTTGACCTTTGAGTTGCAGATTCAAAGACAGATCTTACTGCCGTTTCAGCATACTGTGATTTTTTTGGAGAATTCTTTGAGGGGTGAGTGGGCCCATATAATTTCGCTATGATGTAATTAAAGATTATCCTGGGAGGGAGAGAGGTGAGAGAGAACACCCCTATTCTTTTTTTTTTTTTTTTCCCTCCACTCTATTCTTTTCTTCACGCTGATCACTAGGAGGAGACTTAGAGGACTATTCTAAAGAGAGCTCGGACTTGGGATGCTGGGGGGGAGGTGGGAGTTCTTTTAAGTTAAGTTAGAGTTCTAAGGGTTGGGAGGGCGGGAAAGGGGGGGTTCCTTTAAAATAAAAAAATAAAAAGCCATGAGAGATAAACACTGGTGAGAGATGTTTCTATTGTATATATTTGAAAAAACACCAAAAGTATTGATGTGATGAAAGTGCAATATGTATCCATACACCCAACTGCGTTTGGCTTTGAATTTTTACCATCGGATGTAACTATTGTTTTCCACTTGTGTTACTCTCAATAAAAAAGATTTAAAAAAAAAAAAAGGTTTATCTCAATAAATATTAGCATCAAGTCTCATTGCATTGATTAAAAAGTTAAACCCTCCCTTAACATGTTTCGTCGTGTAGGTTATGGCTTTCTCAAAAGGTCATAGTATTATTAACCCTGTCAGAACTGTATAGGACTAACACCAGATTAATGAAAATTAGATTTTGCTATCTATCAGCTTCTAATTTCATTGGAAGCTTTCTATAACATAACACACCTACAGGTACACTAGGGCAATTGCGAATTAATAAAAGGTTGATTCATATATTTACCAGCCTCCAATTTTTGCAGACTTTTCCAATATTATTTACTCACTTTATGTGAACAATACCAATCTGCTTATCGCACTTCACTTTGCAGTAACTGCACAATATTGCCAAACAACTATATCTATCTATTAACCCTTTATTAGGTCAAACTTATTTTACTGACACAACATAGCAACCCAATATTTATCCCTCACCGATACTTATTTATATTTGAAACTATACACCTTACAGGTTGATATTATACCTAACAGGTAGCAAAAATAACTCTAGAATTTTACATATTAGCTATTTATGCCAGCGTATAGTTATTAAACACGCGGTATAGAGATTCCCAGTGGTTGCTGACACTCCTCAACACCCTGATATTCCAAATTTGATTGGCCCAGTGTCGATTGTCACTACACCCAGAGTATGTTAGTTTACAAACACCATTAAATACACCACTTGGTAATCCACTATAGGTATCATTTGATCACCAGTGATGCAGAAATAACATCCATCAGAATCCGATTTGTGTTTTTAACTTCACACATCTGTTTTAATTTAAGCAATAAAAGCTATGTTTTAATTATAGACTAGGTTTTCTACTGCCTGCATAATGATGTATTCATTATAAGGGGAGACAGAAGTGCTATATATGTGGATACTTTTTGGTCAAACTTCTTTGACTTTACTCTGTAAATTGTATACATGCATGAGCACTCTAGCCTGAATACACACTATAATATAAACTATATAGGGCATCCCCGCATTATCTGTGTAGTACTATTGCAACCCATTATTTGTACAAATTGTACTATATATTAAACAATAGTTAAAAAATCCTGATAGCAAGGAATTGGAGAACAACTAACATTCCGATTATAGCACAATGGATAGACCAATGTAATATTACAATAAATTTGGAATTTTATTTTATAAAGAACAAACGTAAGGTTGCATTTGATGATATTAAAACTCTGTGGGAATCCTATTTAACCCAAAAATTATAAGGCTTGGTATATCTGTAACGTTAAATTGTAATATCCCTAAATCCATGAACACTAATAGGTAAGAATGGACATTGGGAATTACTAAAATAACGATTGCTTTAAATCTGTCTATTAAATATGTGTTTTCCTAGCAATGAAACTGAGCTAAACTACTCAAGATAAAATAAATCTGAACATTTTTGAACCATTGATTTATAGAAATGTAGTGGTGTTACATCAACCACTGTATGATTTCTGTTTTTCTTTGTCATACCTGTGTATCACCTAGTTACAGTGTTAAAACAGAACAGCAGCCATTACAAGTCTTGTCGGTATAGCTGTACCGCAAGCCTATTAGTCTGTAACGCAATGTCATTCCCGCACTCATAAAAATTAAGTTTTTTCATGGAACTTCCATAGCACAGCCATTACGAGTTTTGTGGTGAGGCTAAAAACTTACGTTCCAGCCTATACTGACAAGATCCGCTTGGCAATCTGAGAGCAGTAATTATGAGTTTTACGCTACAAAACTGTTACATAATACCCATAAAGTACCTATTAACCCCTAAACCGAGGCCCTCCCGCATCGCAAACACTATATTAAACTTATTAACCCCTAATCTGCCACTCCCGACATCACTGATACTACTAAAATGTATTTACCCCTATTCCGCCGCTCCCCAACATCGCTGCCACTATACTAAAGTTATTAACCTCTATTCCCACATACCCCAATATCGCCCACACTATAATAAAGATATTAACCCCTCTTCCACCGCTCCCCGCCACTGCCGCCACTGTAATCCTATTAACCGCTAAACTGCAAGCCCCTCACAATGAAATATACTAAATTAAACTATTAACCCTAAACTGGAAGCCCCCTACAATGAAATATACTTAATTAAACTATTAATCCCTAAACTGGAAGCCCCCTACAACAAAATATACTAAATTAAACTATTAACCCCTAAACCGCAAGCCCCTCACAATGATATATACTAAATTAAACTATTAACCCCTAAACTGGAAGCCCCCTACAACGAAATATACTAAATTAAACTATTAACCCTTAAACCAAAAGCCCCCACATCGCATTAAACTAATATAAACTAGTAACCCCTAAACCTAATGCCTCCCTAACTTTATATTAAAGTTACAATTTCCCTATCTTAAATTAAATTAAAACTTACCTGTCAAATTAAAAAAACTAAGTTTAAACTAACAATTAAACTAATATAACTATTAAACTAAAATTAAACTAACTAACAATTAAAGAAAACTAAAATACACATTAAAAAATCCTGCTATAAAAATGACAAAATATCTATTTACAAAAAATAAAAAATACTAAATTACAAAAAATAACAAACAGTAAATTACGAAAAATAACAAACGAAATTATAAAAAAAAAAGAATTACACCTAATCTAATAGCCCTATAAAATAAAAAGCCCACCCAAAATAAAAAAAAACCCTTGCCTACAATAAACTACCAATTGCCCTTAATAGGGCCTTTTGTAGGGCATTGCCCTAAGTTAAACAGCTCTTTTACCTGTAAAAAAAAACAACCCCCCCAACAGTAAAACCCACCACCCAACCAAGCCCAAACCCTAAAATAAAAATAAAAAACCATCCAAAAAAGTTTAAAAAATCCTTACACTAGCCCGGAAGATCCACTTACAGTTCCTGAAGTCTGGAAATCCAGATGGCGAGAGGTCTTCATCCAAGTGGCTCCATCTTTATCCATCATGGGACCGGTATATTCTTCATCCCTGTGGAGGCGGAGCAGTCGATGCGGGGAGGTGGAGGTCCAGGTGGAGGACCAGGTGAAGGTCCAATACTGAGGTCCAGGCGGAGGTCCAAGGTGGAGGTCCAGGCAGAGGTCCATCGATCCGAAGTGGAGGTCCTCTTCATGCGATTGTCCGCCGCACACTGAGGATTGAAATGCAAGGTACCCCTTTTATACTGGGGGTACCATTGCATTCCTATTGGCTGAAAATTTTTAATCAGCCAAAAGGAATTAGGGCTGCTAAAATCATATTGGCTGTTCAAATCAGCCAATAGGGTTTAAGCAGCTCTCATTCTATTGACCTAAAGACCCCTGCTCCATAACTTGTCTGCCTGCTCTGAGGCGGCGGACAGAAATCAACCGGATTGAATACAATCGGGTTGATTGACACCCCCTGCTAGCGGTCGATTGGCTGTGAATCTGCAGTGGCGGCATTGCACCAGCAGTTTACAAGAAATGCTGGTGCAATGATAAATGCTGACAGCGTATGCTGTCGACATTTATCGATGTGCAATTATGTGCAGGGGACATGATACGCTACTTTGTATCATGTCTGCTTGCACATTGTTAAATATGCCCCATTGACTTCAATGGAGCGAGAAAAGCTGAAAAAAGTGAACAGCCTTACTCGCACGCTAACCTGAAATCTTCATAAGCCCACTACACTATTAGCCCCTAAACTGCCACACCCCCACATGGCAAAGCACCCCACTACACTATTAACTCCTAAACCACCACAACCCCCATTTCAAAATACCCCACTACACTATTAACCCCTAAACTGCCCCAACCCTCATTGCAAAATACCACTCTACACTATTTACCCCTAAACCACCACATCCCCATCACAAAAAATACCCTACATTATTAATCACTAATCCGCCACACATCTCCATCACAATATACCCCTCTACACTATTAACCCCTAATCCACCACAACCCCCATAGCAAAGTACCCACTAACCTCTAAATTCCCCTAACACCCCTAACCGAAAACCCCTATGTTGCCTTAAAACAAAAAACATTACCTTAAAAAAGAAGGGTTTTTTTGTAGGGCATTGCTCTAAAGTGATTAAGCTCTTTTCACAAAAATAAATACAATCTCATTCTACAACTAAAATATACTTTTTATATCCTTCTCGGCTAACCCCCATTTTCAATCACCACTCAGTAAATGGATTTTCTATTTTTTAAATTAAAGCTGACAATTGTAATACCCACAACTTACAAATAGACCCATATCCCAGACCAGCTTATCCAAAACCATACATTGAAAATCCATTCTTTTTCACCCGTTGCCAAAGATAAGACGTGTTCTCTTAATATCCTTCCAATTTACCAAACACTCCCTTGACCGTATCACACTCAGCTGCTGCTCTTTCACATACACTCACTTATTCTCACAGACATATACATCTCTCTCTTAAAGATGGCTTCCACAATCCTATAAAGGAGCATTATTTACAAACCACTACCCTATTTAACTATATATGGCAGCATATAATTGAAACAAATGTATGTAATGGCTAATACATTTCTGTTTATTATTATTATTTTATTATCAAATATTCTACATACTTTGGGAATAAATATTCTTAAAGTAATACCCATACTATAATTTATAGATGTATCCATTAAAAAAACATACAGAAGCAGAGAGCTTGATCTAATGGCACTATGGGCCAGATTACAAGTGGAGCGGTATTTAACGCTCACACTCGTGTGCTAGAATTAAGCTTTTTGCGCTCGTTGGTTAGCGCTCGTAAAGTTTTCGGGTGCTTGCTAACTTAATGTGTGCAAAAAGACTGACTTTGAATATCCCATGTGTGTTAACATGTTCCCCATAGAAATCAATGGAGCAAAAAAGTAAAAAAAAAAATACTAACGTCATACATAATATTTCACATTCCAATGTTCTTCACATAATAGAATATGTTCTGTTTATTCATAAATACATATTTCTACCTACAGTATATCTGATGGTATTTTGGTACAATATATATCTATACCTATATTTATAGATGATTATATATAGGTATAGATACAGAGATAGGATTTTTTTTTATATATATATATACTTATGACATATTCTGCTATGTGCAGAACATTGAAATGAATGTGAAATATTTACAGTAAATGCATAGTTAAAACCTTTATTAAATATGCATTTTGCATAAATATGCTTTTTACATGTTTTCGTCTATTTGATTGCAAAGGGCTCCAATGAACTTATATATATGCCTATTTATGTATAGAGATATTTCCTAAAGACCTCAGCAGAAACACAACAAAAGAATATGACCTGCATACAAAGAGAGAAGCGCTCTACCAGGAACGAACAACAGCTCAGTGGCTTGTTCTATGGCGATTTACCACCCGGAAGCAGCCTCTTTTAGACCAGTGTGCTTTTCACAGAAGAAAACTTTCCTGAAGTATATCAGTCTGATCCTGCCAGGTAAGGTCAGTCCAGCCCCGAAATACCAGGCAATTCTCCTCTGAACAAGGAACATGACAACCCCAGACGATCGTTTCGGCCTCCTATGGGCCTCGTCAGTGAGGTGCAGCCACATTCCTCTAAGCACACTGGGCAAGGAGTCCACGTCTGGTTTCCCCCATCACCCATAGGGAGACTTCCCCAGGGTCATAATAATTTGCATACAAAGAGAGAAGCGCTCTACCAGGAACGAACAACAGCTCAGTGGCTTGTTCTATGGCGATTTACCACCCGGAAGCAGCCTCTTTTAGACCAGTGTGCTTTTCACAGAAGAAAACTTTCCTGAAGTATATCAGTCTGATCCTGCCAGGTAAGGTCAGTCCAGCCCCGAAATACCAGGCAATTCTCCTCTGAACAAGGAACATGACAACCCCAGACGATCATTTCGGCCTCCTATGGGCCTCGTTAGTGAGGTGCAGCCACATTCCTCTAAGCACACTGGGCAAGGAGTCCACGTCTGGTTTCCCCCATTACCCATAGGGAACCTTCCCCAGGGTCATAATAATTTGCATACAAAGAGAGAAGCGCTCTACCAGGAACAAACAACAGCTCAGTGGCTTGTTCTATGGCGATTTACCACCCGGAAGCAGCCTCTTTTTAGACCAGTGTGCTTTTCACAGAAGAAAACTTTCCTGAAGTATATCAGTCTGATCCTGCCAGGAAAGGTCAGTCCAGCCCCGAAATACCAGGCAATTCTCCTCTGAACAAGGAACATGACAACCCCAGACGATCGTTTCGGCCTCCTATGGGCCTCGTCAGTGAGGTGCAGCCACATTCCTCTAAGCACACTGGGCAAGGAGTCCACGTCTGGTTTCCCCCATCACCCATAGGGAGACTTCCCCAGGGTCATAATAATTTGCATACAAAGAGAGAAGCACTCTACCAGGAACGAACAACAGCTCAGTGGCTTGTTCTATGGCGATTTACCACCCGGAAGCAGCCTCTTTTAGACCAGTGTGCTTTTCACAGAAGAAAACTTTCCTGAAGTATATCAGTCTGATCCTGCCAGGTAAGGTCAGTCCAGCCCCGAAATACCAGGCAATTCTCCTCTGAACAAGGAACATGACAACCCCAGACGATCGTTTCGGCCTCCTATGGGCCTCGTCAGTGAAGTGCAGCCACATTCCTCTAAGCACACTGGGCAAGGAGTCCACGTCTGGTTTCCCCCATCACCTATAGGGAGACTTCCCCAGGGTCATAATAATTTGCATACAAAGAGAGAAGCGCTCTACCAGGAACAAACAACAGCTCAGTGGCTTGTTCTATGGCGATTTACCACCCGGAAGCAGCCTCTTTTTAGACCAGTGTGCTTTTCACAGAAGAAAACTTTCCTGAAGTATATCAGTCTGATCCTGCCAGGAAAGGTCAGTCCAGCCCCGAAATACCAGGCAATTCTCCTCTGAACAAGGAACATGACAACCCCAGACGATCGTTTCGGCCTCCTATGGGCCTCGTCAGTGAGGTGCAGCCACATTCCTCTAAGCACACTGGGCAAGGAGTCCACGTCTGGTTTCCCCCATCACCCATAGGGAGACTTCCCCAGGGTCATAATAATTTGCATACAAAGAGAGAAGCACTCTACCAGGAACGAACAACAGCTCAGTGGCTTGTTCTATGGCGATTTACCACCCGGAAGCAGCCTCTTTTAGACCAGTGTGCTTTTCACAGAAGAAAACTTTCCTGAAGTATATCAGTCTGATCCTGCCAGGTAAGGTCAGTCCAGCCCCGAAATACCAGGCAATTCTCCTCTGAACAAGGAACATGACAACCCCAGATGATCGTTTCGGCCTCCTATGGGCCTCGTCAGTGAAGTGCAGCCACATTCCTCTAAGCACACTGGGCAAGGAGTCCACGTCTGGTTTCCCCCATCACCTATAGGGAGACTTCCCCAGGGTCATAATAATTTGCATACAAAGAGAGAAGCGCTCTACCAGGAATGAACAACAGCTCAGTGGCTTGTTCTATGGCGATTTACCACCCGGAAGCAGCCTCTTTTAGACCAGTGTGCTTTTCACAGAAGAAAACTTTCCTGAAGTATATCAGTCTGATCCTGCCAGGTAAGGTCAGTCCAGCCCCGAAATACCAGGCAATTCTCCTCTGAACAAGGAACATAACAACCCCAGACGATCGTTTCGGCCTCCTAGTGAAATATTTACAGTAAATGCATAGTTAAAACCTTTATTAAATATGCATTTTGCATAAATATGCTTTTTACATGTTTTCGTCTATTTGATTGCAAAGGGCTCCAATGAACTTATATATATGCCTATTTATGTATAGAGATATTTCCTAAAGACCTCAGCAGAAACACAACAAAAGAATATGACCACCAGAATACATATAGATGAGAATATTAAAGAGAGCAAAATTACACACACAGACCTCAAGCCCAAATCAACTTTTTATCCCAACTCACATAAGGGTGGGGCTATTGAAGCATTCGAAAGAGTGGTATGTGATTAAATTAGAAAATTAAACCCCCAAAAAATCAATAAATACAGACATAATCTATCGAAGGCACACATTAATGTTCTTAAAGGTCTAGAAAACAATGAAAGTGTGATAATAAAACCAGCTGATAAAGTGGGAGGGATTGTTCTACTGGATAGAGAAGCATATATGATAGAATCCAAGAGAATATTGGGAGACTCTAAGACCTATGAGACCCTGAGAGGGGATCCTACAAATAGATTCAAGGCAGAATTAGACAGATTATTAGAAGGGACAAAACAGAAATGGGTTCTATACGACAAAGAGTATAGATATCTAAAAATTGAATACCCCCAAATCCCTATTTTTTACTATCTGCTGAAGATACATAAAACACTCATTAACCCACCAGGGAGACCCATTATCTCTGGTATTAGATCTATTATGAGCAACTTATCTCAGTATATTGATAAGAATTTACAAAAATACGTTAGCACTTTACCCTCATACCTCAAAAACTCCACACAGTTGCTGAATACATTAAATAGAATAACTTGGGATGAAAAATATATTCTAGTGACCTGTGATGTGATGTCCCTCTATACGAGCATACCCCATGCAATATTTTCTCGATAAAGATAATACAATGGCAGAAGAACAAAGAAATGTTATTATGGATGGTATTTTATATATCTTAACTCATAATTATTTTAATTTTGATAATACATTTTATAAACAACTGTGTGGTACGGCGATGGGGACCAGATTCGCTCCTAGCTACGCAAATTTATATATGGGTAAATGGGAAACCATATTTTGGGATTCCTGCTCAGCTAGCGTGGATCTGGTCTTATATCATCAATACATCAATTATATTTTTATGATATGGCAAGGTACTGAGGAAGATCTCAAATTCACAATCGAGGTAATGAATAAAAATGAATAAAATCTTAATTTTACTTACGAATTTAGCTATACCAACATCACGTTTATAGATCTCAATTCTATAAAATTGAAACCTCTACTTTTTTCAAAAAAATCGACTGTAACAACTACATCCACCAATCAAGTTGCCATCACCAAGTTTGGAAATCCAACATCCCAAACGTAGTCTATTCAGAGGATATATTGGAGAATACCATTGAAGCTGTCAATAAAATAGACAGAGAATCTCTGTTGGTATATAAGAATAAAAAACCAGAGAGTAAAGATGTGATCACTGTCCCATTGATCACTAAATAAGGAAAATCGGACCTTGATTGAACGCATAGTCAAAAACAACTGGTATCTATTTAAACAAGATAACATCTTAAGTGCTCCTAAATTCATTTATCAAAAATCTGAAAACCTTAAGTCTTTAAAAGACAACAAAGAAATCATGTGAGACTAATTTCAAAGGGGAGAGACTTAAAGGTTTTTTTCCCCTTTGGATGGTGTAAGGCTTGCCAACATGGGATTAAAAGATATATATTCAAATCCAATAACAGTAAAGAGGTTTAAAAAAATAAACAATATTATTCACTGCCAAGACAAAGGGGTGATCTACCTAATTGAATGTGGTTGTGGCTTTCAATATATTAAGCAGACCACACGGAGCATTAAATATAGAATTAGGGAGCATTTACTAGCCATTAAACATAATAGAGATGATGTCCCATTTTATAAGCACTTTAAAGATAAACATGGAGGTAAAATCACAAGTCTTAAATATATGACTATTTGTAAAGTACCAAAACAATGGAGAGGAGGAGACTATGGCAAAAGACTATTACAAGTTGAAGCAAAATTGATTTTTTTACATAGATTGTATATATCCATCAGGTCTTAATGCCGATTTTGAAGTTTTCCATCTCTTTAACTTATCATATATTATGTATAATTTTGTACCCCTCCATTTATTTTCTTTTTTAAAATAATACATATACACAATATATACAGTTGTTCCATAGGTTTATACACATTTTTAATATTGTTTTTTAATATTGTTTTTTAATATTATTGTTATTTATAGAATGATGTATTTTATGAAATAATCTGTTTCCGCTTATATAAGATTTTGTCTTTATGCAAAATGTTTGAATACAGTATAATGTGTTTAAGTAAGCCATTTTTATATGAGGGCATTCTATATTTTTTAACTCAAGTTTAGATTTACAATATACCATATATGTAAGTGCTATTTTTAGTTTAATTTTTAGTTTAGTTTCTTAATATTTGAAGTATAACATTCAGATGTTTTAATTTATAACTGACAAACTCAAGTGTCAGTTTTATTGTGTAAGACTCGAGCATAGTAATTAACCCTTTTTAATCATTGTATTACATAGCTAGAACACCTTTTTCAGCCCCTTAAACAAAACTACACTCCCCAGAATTCCCTACCGGCAATGATGGCATATGTACAGTTTATTTTGGCCATAATATCTCTCCTTTATTTGAGAAAATGTATCTTCATAGGAAATTACTTACTATCTTCTTTGTTTTTAACTGCTTGTGCTTTAGGGTATCCTATTTTATGTTTAATAAATGTGTTTTATTATTTGTAATTGTGCTTATATTGTAATATAGATACTTTAGTCTGTCTGGCGCTCCCTTCTTACTTTTGTATCCCTTTCTTTATATACGCAACTCCATTACACTATCATGAGTACACATGAGCTTGGGTGGGGTGCTTTAACCAATGGGAGATGGTCAGTCTCCCTGATTCATGACACCACCTGAGTTCAGATTGATTAGCCCTAGGATTGAAGGTGTATACATAAGAACATAAAAGGTGCTAATAGTTATTTTCTTCTTTATATTTTTTATTGAGATGTAAAGATAGAACAGAACAGACACAGTGGGGTAGATTTATCATAATGTGAGCGGACATGATACGATGTAGCGTATCATATCCACCGCACATTGATAAATGCTGAAAGCATACGCTGTTGGCATTTATCATTGCACCAGCAGTTCTTGTAAAACTGTGGTCAAATGGCCTAATCCAGCCCCTTTAAATTGTAAAAAATCATCCAATTGGTTAAAACCAAAATTTGCAGGATTTAACCCCTATCCTCCCCTTCTCTGTTTGCAAACATTCCATTATACTAACACCTTAATAAACTTCTTAAATACAGTGTTCATTATTGATACCTGAATATGGAGCAAAGTTATATACATATATACATTTATAGGGAAACATGAATTTACAATTAATGCACATTCAGTTCCTTATCTAAGATACTATTTATAATCAGACTTAAAGCTTTAATAAGAATATGTGATATAGAGTGTATAGACGGAACTGTGACACTTTCTCTTAAATATATTTCACACTCCCATTCACAAAAGCAGTCTCTTCAGCAATCAATATTATGTTCAGTGCAACTTTTGGAACTTCTACATATACCTATCAATACATTTCTTACTGTTCATGATATAATACAGATATAATCAATATCAGTATGAACATTAAAAAAATTAAATTAATAATTAATTAATAAATTAATTAATGCACTGCTTAGCTTATCCTCAAGTTATAAAAAGATAAATATACACATAGATAAATGGATAGATTAAACTAGTCAAAACAAAACGTATTAATGATAGTGATGGATCATTCATGAATACCTTAAGCCCATACTATCAGATTTTAGTGACCTCTCCTCCAATATAACTTACAATTACAATAACTTACAATTAGTTCATACTTACAATTAATTTATACACCTATTTTGGATATTTAAACAAAAAATATTTACATATATTATAATAATTATTGTTACCTCTGACTCTGTTTTTGGATACACAGTTCAAGGGCCCTATAAACTACTGCCAAAAATTAATCAGATCAAACTCTGAATTTAGGCCACAGGGTAGTCTCGTCCTTAACCTGTGTATCCAAAACATCTCGCTTTTACCTAGGATGGACTCTCTGTCACCACCCCTTCTGTTGGTTTTAACATTCTCCACTATGGTCCATCTCAGTGAATGGCTACTTTGGTTGTGAACATTTTTAAAATGCAAAACTAATGGTGTTGTTAATTTGCCCAATTTAATATTGGACAAATGCTCACAAATTCTGAACCTTACCTCCCTTGTAGTAAGACCTACATACTGTACTTCACATTCTGTACAGGTTAGGAGGTAAACCGAGTATGTAGCCCTACAATTAGTACAACTATTGTGTTCAAAAATTTCTCCCGTTGCCAGTTCTATTATCTAGCTCTCACATGCTTTACATTGAAAATTGCTGCATTTAAAAACACCTTTATGTTGTAACCACAAACTTACTCTTGGATTTTCTTGTCTTAGTTGGGTAGGAGCTATTATATTACCTATAGACAGCCCTTTCCTAAAGGCAAATCTATTTGTCTAAAAAGAAATTGTACTGATGCCATCAGCTATGCAAAGCATGCCTCAGATCTTACAGAAAGGTTGTTAGAGAGAGGCTATAAACGGAAGGATATTGATGAAATTAGATTGAATGTAGACACCAGAGATAGGTCAGAATTTCTTGAGTATAAGGATAAGAGTCAGCAGAAGGATGAAACTGGGGGTGTCACCTTTATGACACAATACAGTAATCAGTATGAACAGATCTGTAATATTGTCAGAAAGAATTTATCTATGCTTAGGGTGGATGATGGTCTAGAGGACTTTACCCCCCAAAAATGTAGATTTGCCTTTAGGAAAGGGCTGTCTATAGGTAATATAATAGCTCCTACCGAACTAAGACAAGAAAATCCAAGAGTAAGTTCGTAGTTACAACATAAAGGTGTTTTTAAATGCAGCAATTTGCAATGTAAAGCATGTGAGAAGCTAGATAATAGAACTGGCTTTAGGAGCTGTGCAACGGGAGAAATTTTTGAACACAATAGTTGTACTAATTGTAGGGCTACATACTCGGTTTACCTCCTAACCTGTACAGAATATGAAGTACAGTATGTAGGTCTTACTACAAGGGAGGTAAGGTTCAGAATTTGTGAGCATTTGTCCAATATTAAATTGGGCAAATTAACAACACCATTAGTTTTGCATTTTAAAAATGTTCACAACCAAAGTAGCCATTCACTGAGATGGACCATAGTGGAGAATGTTAAAACCAACAGAAGGAGTGGTGACAGAGAGTCCATCCTAGGCAAAAGAGAGGTGTTTTGGATACACAGGTTAAGGACGAGACTACCCTATGGCCTAAATTCAGAGTTTGATCTGATTAATTTTTGGCAGTAGTTTATAGGGCTCTTGAACTGTGTATCTAAAAACAGAGTCAGAGATAACAATAATTATTATAATATATGTAAATATGTTTGTTTAAATATCCAAAATAGGTGTATAAATTAATTGTAAGTATGAACTAATTGTAAGTTATATTGGAGGAGAGGTCACTAAAATCTGATAGTATGGGCTTAAGGTATTAATGAATTATCCATCACTATCATTAATACGTTTTGTTTGACTAGTTTAATCTATCCATTTATCTATGTGTATATTTATCTTTTTTATAACTTGAGGATAAGCTAAGCAGTGCATTAATTAATTAATTAATTGATTGATTATTAATTTAATTTTTTAATGTTCATACTGATATTGATTATATCTGTATTATATCATGAACAGTAAGAAATGTATTGATAGGTATATGTAGCAGTTCCAAAAGTTGCACTGAACATAATATTGATTGCTGAAGAGACTGCTTTTGTGAATGGGAGTGTGAAATATATTTAAGAGAAAGTGTCACAGTTCCGTCTATACACTCTATATCACATATTCTTATTAAAGCTTTAAGTCTGATTATAAATAGGATCTTAGATAAGGAATTGAATGTGCATTAATTGTAAATTCATGTTTCCCTATATATGTATATAACTTTGCTCCATATTCCGGTATCAATAAATGAACACTGTATTTAAGAGGTTTATTATGGTGTTAGTATAATGGAATGTTTGCAAACAGAGAAGGGGAGGATAGGGGTTAAATCCAGGAAATTTTGGTTTTAACTAATTGGATGATTTTTTACAATTTAAAAGGGGCTGGATTAGGCCATTTGACCACACTATGATTACGGCTTAACTGCCGAAACACGTCAGTGGGTCACTGGGATTTGACCATTATCCCCTGACCTTTGCTATGTTGTGGCATTTATGGAAGTTTTAACAAACTTGGAATAAAGATTATCGTTTAAACTATACCCGTGGAGTGCTCTGGTGTTTGTCTTTTTTCTCTGTTTGGAACAGTCGTTTGAGTACTCCATTGGGATTGGTTCTCCTTCGATCCCCACTGCTGCCCACATGACCGGAGCTTGGCCTGACGTCACGGATCGCACGCATACACGCATACAGATTGGGAAGGAATGTGAGAGTCTCACGCTGAGGGTGGAAGGTTGGACGTCTGCAGACAGTAGAGCCTCCAAGGGACACCGCAAGTGAATCCGGATGGAAAGGAGGTGAAGTCCGGCGGCTATAACCCTTATATATGTGAGTTACCCCTTCTGTGTAAATGTGTTTATCTAGCGGGTGTAAGTGATGTACTGCAGCCTGGTGATCTGTCTGAAGTGAGCATTTTAGGAGGTCTGGTGGATAACGGCAAGAGGGCAGTGGGCGGCTATATGAACTCTGTATGTGAGAACCCTCTAGGTGCTCAGCAGAAGGTGTGTTGTATCTCAGAGCAGGCAGACAAGTTATGGAGCAGCATAACTACTGTTTCCGGTGAACCTAAAGGCTTGCGCGGAAACTGGGGCATACGGAGCTTAATAAATCGGCCCCAATGAATATCAAATTGCACATAATTCTTGTTTTTTACAGTATAGGGCTGGATTATAAATTGAGCGGTATTTTGTGTTTTTGCTATAGCGAAAACTCTGCTAGGATTTTCATTTTTACGCTAGCCAGATTGTGCTGATATTACAAGTTAGAAGTAAACAGTTTTTTCTCCAGTGGTAACCAAAATCACGCTTAAAGTTGAAATTCGAAAATCCTGATCGCTTTTTCTCATTCCCCCATAGAAGTCAATGGAGATAAAAAGTAGAAAAAACACCCACTCTCTCGTGCAAACACTATAACATTTTTGCAGTTGCGCTAACCCAGCATGAAAATATAAATATTTCATATTCCAATGTTCTTAACATAACGGAATATGTTCTATTTATTTTATAAATAAATATTTCTACATATATCTGATGTTATTTTTAAACAAATATATATATATATATATATATATATATATATATATATATATACAATTAAGAAGAACAGTATGTCCTAGCCGGCACACACACATACCTATCCTAGGATAGTTAATCAATCCTGCAATGAAATTACATGAGCAAGGTACAATTATCCCAAGGTAACAGGTAGCCCCATCCCAGAGATAACCCTAATATATAGCATATATCAGATGAAATTATTGTATTAATATGTGCAATTGATCAAACATAAGTGACAGAAATAAATGACTAATGGCCAAATAACAAACCTATACAATTAATAACTAACAACTAATGGCCACTGGATCCTGTATAATGATACCCCTAAAAAACTGTCAGGGGCTAGTGTAGTCCATATACAGCATTTGTAATTCCAAATCCAGTATCAGTGATAGAGGATATTGCGTAGCAGTCACACATAGACCTTGATCCGTACTAACAATCCATCCATTCTCATTAGTTATATGTAGCCATAATGGGATAATGTTAGTAATAATGGTCAAGAATCATTCACATATAATGATGAGATATGGCAATGAAATGGCAACAAACTTTAAACAAGGCATGCAGGTGTAAAGCAATTGTAGAGCCAGTTGATCACAGTCATTCACACAACCACTACAGGGACCGCTGGTGATATCAAGTATCCATATCATGTCCCATGTAGCCATGACAATCACTTAACCCCTTCTGGGTACCACCTCCTGAGGGATGTGCCCTTGCCCAAGGGACCCTAACTCCTGGGGTATGTGTCGGGATAATGATTCTTACCAATCTTCACAGCGGGTAGTTCCCGCTGCACTCCCACTTACTACGTGCGTCCTGTGGTGTGGTGTGGTGTGTTAGCGAAGTTGCTCCCCTGTTGTACCTTGCTGGCCCTGGTGACCTCAAATCGTATGTTCATGTGTGGCAATCTTACAGGTGCTCCATATAGCCAAAGGAAAGCAGAAGCAGTCTGGTAGGCCTAACCGGAACAGATATATATACAGGAATATCTATTTATCAATACATAGAACATATTCTGCTATGTGCAGAACATTGGAATGTGAAATATTTACAGTAAATACATATTTAAACATATCTACAGTATATACATACAAATACATCTTTAGCAATGTATCTCAATGTTAAAGTACTTTGGTGGCTTTTTTTTTCTTCTTACACCCGAGATCTCATATCTTTGAGCCCTTATAACTTTTTAATGCAATATTTTTATTAAAACATTTTTTATTAGATGGTGTTATCATGAGTGTAAGTGTACTTTGTAATGTATTTTTGATGTGTTTTGTGCAACTTTTTAGTTTTCAGAAAACAGTTAACCACAGCTCTGAGATTGCAGTAAGTATTGAAGCAATTTCGCTCAATATCAGTGCAATTAAAGCTGCTTGCAAAAACACGAAATTGCTTGCGCAAAAACATTTGCGCCTCACTTGTAATCTAGCCCATAGCATTTTGTGCCAATTTTTTATAATAATGTATGTGACCTGGGCAGACATTCCAGTTAGTTTGTGTTTGTGTTATTTTCCTCAATATCACATCCTGCAAATGATGCCTTCTATCATCAGAGATCCCTATAAACTTGATTTTTTATTAAAAAATATATTCCCACATTTGTAGTAGCCAGATGCAAATTTTAAATTAACATTAAACTTTAAAATATTCATTGAAGGGATTTTGTTCTCTTTTCATATTAAAATGCTGTTATCTCAGAAGTGCTTTAATAAGATATTATAAGGAATATATGGGCTATAATTCTATAGAATAAGTTACACAATGCCACATATATATTGGTAAAGATATAAATAAAATGTGGCACTCAATATTTTTCTTCTTTTAATTTCAAAGGTTTTATTTATTTATTTTAAAATAACAATGATACACAAATGAGAAATATATTTGGATACATATGTCCACACAGGTATATAAATTATTAATATGGAAATAATAAAATATACAAATTCCAGCAAAAAAATAAATACAAAAAAATACATGGCAGTGATTCTAAGGTTACTATCAAAGGATCACAATATTGGAAAGCAACAAAGCTGTATAAAGTTTTGAAACTCACATCATTTGCCCACTCAGCTAAATACAAGTCAAACTAGCACTTTAGGGCAATGTCCTATAAAATGCCCTTCTTAGGGCAATCTTTTTCAAGATAGGGATGTTTTACATATATAGAATAGGTTGGGTTTTTTTAAAGGCAGAAGAGCTTAATCACTTTAGTGCAATTCCTTATAAATTGTTATTCTTAGGGCAATCTCTTTTTTAGGATAGAGTATTTTTTTCAATTTAGTTTTTTCTTGTTTTAGGATAGGGAATTTTGGTTTTATAGGGCAAAAGAGATAACCATAGCAATTTCCTTCTAAGGTCAATGCCCTACCAAATGCCCTTCTTTTTTTTAGGATAGGGTTTTTTTTTTACTTAAGTTTTTTTAGAATATGATTTTTTTACAATAGGGCTTTTTTCAGACCAAAAGAGCTATAATCACTTTAGGACAATGCTCTACCAATTTTTTTTTATTTGATGGGTGGAGGTTACTTTGGTTTTAGAATAGTTTTTTTTTTTCCAAGTAAAAGAGCTATGCCCTACAATATGCCCTTTTTAGGGCAATTGTTAGAGTAGGTTATAGTGTTTGTATAGCATTTTTTATTTTGGGGTGGGCTTTTTTTAAGGGACTTTTAGAAAAGGGGGAAGATTTATTAATAGTCGAGCATACGCTGTCGGCATTTAACATTGCACAAGCATTTCTGGTGAAATGCTTGTGTAATGCCATCCCCTACTCAATGACGGCCAATCGGCCACTAACAGGAGGCGTCAATCATCCCGATCATATCATATCCGGATGATTTCAGTCCGCCAGTCCTGGCGGAGAAATTAAGGAGCAGAGGTCTTATGACCACTGCTTCTTAACTTCCATTTCATGCGGACCTAAAACGATGGGGCTCTGAAACAGCATTCACTGCTTAATAAATGGACCCCTTAGCCTTACTATTTGAGTTTTTTTTATTTTTGCTTTTTTGTAATGTTAATGTTTTTTTTATTTTCTGTAAGTTAGGGGGTGTTAGCTGTTAGGTAGATAAATGGTGTAGAGGTAGTAAGGGGTTGTGGCAGTTTAGAGGTTAAATAGTGTAGGGTTTATTGTGGTAGGCTATTGGAAATTTAGGTGTTAAGCAGGGTAGGGGGTAATGCTATTTGCAGTTTAGGGATATATAGCTTAGGAAGTTTATTGCAGTGGGTTACTGGCAGTTTACATTATACATGAAAATGCATATTATTTAAGCATTGCCTAGAAATGTATCAACATCGCTCCTGTCATTATAACAGGAAGCTTTTTTTGTCTTTATTAGTCAAGTATAATGAAGATATGATGTAAGTGTTCTGTGGGAGTTTCCTGGGCATTCCAGGAGAGTAACCTAAATTTTGATTGGGATAAAACGCCAGTAGTGTGATATATTCCAATCTCCAAGCACAGGTTATGTGTAGGGTTTCAGCCATGTTTGTATTGCGACTTTTTCAGTTGCAAGACTTTATAGTGTGAGGCAGGTAGTGTAGGTATGATTACAGTTAGGTTACACAAGCATTATTTGAAGTGTTACTACAAAGAAACCATTTTTGGTTTCAGTGAGCGCACTGTCTGTGCTGTATAGAGACACTTCAAATTAGCTTCCTCGCCCTCTGAAAGTGTCCACAAGTGGCGATGTCAGCAGACTTTTGATAAAGCCGTGATCCATATTATATCCCTATGGTAGACACATTGCCACTTGCCAGCACTTTGCAGATCTGCCCCTTTTATTCAACTATATCGACAGCTGTATTGCCAGAGATTAAAAAATATGGGGTGAAAGAGAGACAGCTACTACACATTAAAAGCTAAAGAGTAAATTAAATAATCTAGTAGAAGTTCATAAATAATATACTTTTGTTTTATGAATCTTGTTTACAAGAAACTCATGTTAAATCAATCAATAATTAAAAAAAAAAAAAAAAAAACTACCACAATTCAGTGAAGAAAAGGCCTTGAATGCAAGGAATAACAAACACCTTATTGTATATACTGAACATAACTAATAAACAATCCTGTATAATCAGTCCATAAATGTCTTCTTGGGTTGCATTTTAAACAGACTGGCTGCTATTGTTCATAAGCTTAATTATCTAGAATATCAAATCAAATCTGCTATGTATGCTGAAATTACCAGTATCAATGATTTAAAAGTGATTTGTTTCAGAGATTTATTTTAAAACTTCATGCAGCCAGCTTTCACTCTCTTCCCTTTTGTTTTCCTTAACTAAATCCACTACAATTTGTTTTGTCTTGTACTTAGAAAACCCTGGGTTAAAGGGCAGTTAAAGGGCTATGAAACCTAATTATTTTTCTTTCATGATTCAGATAGAACATGCAATTTTAAAGGGACAGTCTAGTCAAAAACAAATTTACTTTTATTATCAATTTAGCTTTTTTCTCTTGGTATTCTTAGTTGAAATCTAAACATCTGAGGTTCATATGCTAATTGTTTAGCTCTTGAAGGACACCTCTTATCTGAATGCATTTTGACAACTAGAGTGAGTTAGTTCGCTGCATCCCGGTGGATTCCAAAAATGGCAGGGTGGGTGGATTCTTTCACCACCCTGCCATTTTTGGAATCCACCATCCACCGGGATGCAGCGAAGGCAAACGGAGCATTACAAAAGCAACAACTAATCGCCCACATTAAAGTATTTAAAAAAAATAAATAACCACCTGCATCAAGTATTAAAAAACAAGACAAAAAAAAATCGCCTGCATCAAGTATTAAAAAAAGAAAACACCGCCCGCACGAAATATAACAAAAAAAATCATACACAAAGTATTAACCCCTAACCCACAAAAACCTCTACATCGCAATAAACCTGTTTTCCCTATTAACTCTTAAACCGCAAAACCCCCACATTGCAATAAACTTATTTACCCTTAAACCCCTAAACTGCAAAACTCCCACATCGCAATAAACATAATTAACTTATTAACCGTTTAAACCAACAAAAACCAAAACGCAAATAATAATCTCAATAACTAAGTACCCTAACTTAACACCCCCTAACCTAACAACCCCTTACCTAACACCCCATTAAATAAACCAAAATTACCTAAACTAATACATTCTAAAGTTACAAAAAATTTAGCTGTATGATAACAGGTTTGTGACAGGTCTGTTGGGACCGAGGCTGCTCCGCTTGAACCCGGTGTGAGGTAATCTATAAATATAATATATAGTGTAATATGACCCCAATCGGTTTGTAAGCATATATATAGTAAAAGGCTTACCAGAAGTAGTTGCACCGTACTGTGACCTGTGCCAACGAGCAGGCTAGCACTTAGCATTGGCCAGTACACTGTTCTTGAATACACTAAGCGATGTTATCAACCGGAATCTGGTTTTAGATGTGTCACAGGTAGGGAAGCAATATAACTCTGTGTCAACCGTTACAAAAGAGACATGTTGCAGCTACTTAGACAACAAGTTAGAGATATGGACAGGGACAAATTGCTTAAAAATAAAAACAAAAAAAGGAGAAAAAAGAAGTAGATTGTGGCAGAGGATGTAAAATTCATTACCCAATTTAGTAATCAGTTTGGAAGTATTAAAAATATAATAAATAAAAATCTTGAAATTTTGACCCTTGACCAGAATTGCAAAGCCATCTTGGACAGGGGTATAAAATTTATCTCTAAAAAAGCACATACAATTGGAAGCCGCTTGATCAACTATGTCTACAATTCTGAATCAAGAACTAAAGAGACTTGGTTGGCAAGAAAAGGTTTTTTCCGATGTGGTAGACACTGTAATGTATGTGCACACTGCAAAATAGGGGAAACAATTGTATCGACTTCCAATGGTTATACACACAACATAAAATACAGGTTAGACTGTTGTTCCAAATATGTCATTTATTTAATCACATGTGAGATCTGTGGAAAACAATACACTGGATCCACTAGCAGAAATCTGAAGGACAGAATAAGTGAGCATTTAACCTCAATTGAAAGGGACCCTCCAAAAACCCCGGTGGCTAAACATTTCAACTTACACCCAGAAAATAAAAAAGCCCTAAGGTTTCAAGCCATTGATTATATCCCTGCAGATAAGAGAGGAGGAGACAGATATAAAAAATTGTTGGATGTTGAAGTACAATGGATTTTTAGACTAGAAACAAAAGAACCTAAAGGTATTAATCTAAGGTGGGACCTTGACCTATATCAGGGTATGTAATCCATTGATAAATATTGTAGTTGTTCTGTGGGAAAACAAGGTGAATGTTAGACTGAAGTTAAACAGAACCTATATATTTACTCTATGTATTAAATGGTCTAATTTTTTGATATTTAAAATATATCTACTATGAGTGCAAATTGGACATCCTATACTAATAGGATACCTTAAACTTACCTGATAAAAGTGCAATGTACATATATAACCATATAACCATGAATCAACTTGAGCTTAGTATCGTCCTAACAATTCTCTCTTCATATAAACAAATTGAACTGGCTTTTATCATTAATAATATTTTATGTATATTTTTGTACATGAGTTATTCCAACACTGTAACAGTCTTTTTTCTTTTGTTTACTGTTGTATTCTTTCTTTTCTTTTCTACTATATTGCTATCGACATGTATCAATTCTCAAATTGGCTTTTTTGTTTCAGTTATTGTATATGCTGAAACTTGCTATTGTAATTTGGTAATTGTGTATGTTGTTATATTAGTGGAAGTTTGTTGATATCTATACATTAAGTATTAATTCAATTTCTTTTTTCTACTTTCTGTCTCACTTGTGTCTGGTACTGGAGTTGCAGTTTGAGAAATATATTCATGAGCTATATGTGCTAGCGTCTAGATCTAGCTGTAATAAATTACTAAGAGCTTTAGGCTTTTAGAATCGGCTCATGTGTATGCTCACTTGCTGCAACTTCGATACAATGACGTTTGGTCTGGGGGAGTGACCTAAGGTAGTGATGGGTATTTAATCCCAGGTTGATCTTCTCCCAAACTATCTTTGAAAAAGCGCCAACCGGCGTGAAACGCGTCAGTTGACGTTATTTGCCTCCCTGCCTTTCTTCTTACAGTGAGTGACTGCGTTTATCGCAGCCCCTGTGTGAACTTTTAAACTTTTATTCAATAAAAAATTTTTCATGTGAATCTTATAAAAGTGCTGTGTGCATAGTGTCTATACCAGACAAGAAATGTTGTTGGAAATGTTTGCTCTTACTAACGAGCTTTAACTGCTAATCTTTCTTGGGATTCCTACATTTTCTTTGAATTTCATTTTCAGCTGGTCCCAGTGTGCTAGCTTCACGCCGTGTGGACGACGGCTTTTGGTCTCCTAAGATAAGTGTGTTTTCTTACCCGTTTAACCTTAACTGTTTTTGTTCTGTGTCAACCGATACTGTGAATGTTAATACCAGCAATGAAAAACAACTTCCGATATTTTAAAATAAGAATAAAGCATTGCTTTATGTTTGCAAAAGAGGCTTGTACCACATCAGTTTGTACTATTTGAAATATGAGTTTGGATGAACTCTTAGTATGATATTTTGGTTATAGGTTGCTATGACAACCTACATGCAATTGTAGCAATTACAGAATATATGAGATGCATGAGTCTGATATAGAATTTGAGCACAGTTTAATTTATGTTTTTTGTGTGAAGTTTGTAACACAATAACATGCATTTTTCTATTTTGCGAGATTGATTTAATTGATATTTTGTGAACACTTGGAAGAACCAGAAGTGGCATCATAGCGACTTCCGGTCCTCCGATATGGTGGAACGCAAGTTTGCATTCCAGGAGACACTGTTGGGCGTGAATTGTGAGAGGAGGGGTATGTAATTGTTTGTAACACTGTATTCACTATAAATTGTGGTGTGTAACACTGATTCAATTGTTCTGAAGAAGGGGACATTATATCTAGTATGTGTGTGGATTTATGTATAAACTGAAAATTTGGCAGTTGGTTTTCTTTGCTTGCTTATCTAGAACAGGCTAACTGACAAACTGCTTGAGTTTGAAACCAGCTGCAGCTACTTGCATATTATGTTGTAGGCAGAGGGAAATGCACGCTTTTTACTTGCCTCTCTCTGTCAGTCATGTGACTTTTCTCTGCTGTTGGATATTTGCCTAGCGGCGTCATTGAATTTCTTTTTCTATTCTTTTCTATTATGGACATGGACCAAGACTCCGTCCTTCAAAATGAAAACCATTAGTTCCATTCTTCCTTTGGTCCAAGAGGGTCAGTTCATGATGACCATAGACCTGAAGGATGCAAATCTTCATGTTCCCATCCACAGGGATCATCACAAATTCCTGAGATTCACCTTTCTAGACAAAAACTTTTAGTTTGTAGCTCTTCCGTTTGGCCTTGCCACAGCTCAAAGGTTCTGGGGGCTCTCTTGGACAACGTGGATGCTGTGCATGCTCTAAAATTCTATCTACAGGTGACTAAGGATTTTCGCTAGTCTTCTGCCCTGTTTGTTTGTTTCTCAGGAAAGCGTAAGGGTCAGAAGGCTAATTCTACTTATTTTTCCCTCTGGTTAAGAAGTATGATTTGTTTTGCTTATGAGACTGCCGGACAGCAGCCTCTTGAGAGAATTACAGCTCATTCCACTAGGGCTGTCTCCTCTTCTTGGGCTTTCAAAGATGAAGCTTCTGTGGAACAGCTTTGCAAGGTTGCAACTTGGTCCTCTCTGCATACTTTTTCCACTTTTACAAATTTCATACTTTTGCCTTGGCTGAGGCCTCTTTTGGGAGAAAGGTTCTTCAAGCGGTGGTGCCTTCTATTTAGGTCTGCCTGTCTTGTTCTCCCTCCCTATTCATTCTGTGTCCTCTAGCTTGGGTATTGGTTCCCACTAGTAATTGAATGATGTTGTGGACTCTCCATATCTTAGGAAAGAAAACAAAATGTATGCTTACCTGATAAATTTCTTTCTTTCCGGATATGGAGAGTCCACTGCCCACCCTTTATTAAGACAGTTATTTTTTTACTAAACCTCAGGCACCTCTACACCTTTGTGTTATTCTTTTTCCATTTCCCTTTGGTCGAATGACTGGGGATTATGGGTAGGGGAGTGACATTTAACAGCTTTGCTGTGGTGCTCTTTGCCTCCTCCTGCTGGCCAAGAGTGATTTTACCACTAGTAATTGAATGACGTTGTGGACTCTCCATATCCGGAAAGAAAGAAATTTATCAGTTAAGCATACATTTTTTTTTTGTAAATAGATATGCAAGAAGGAGTCCTTCAAGTTTATGGGGGTAATTAATTGTCCCTATTGTACCAAGGGTAAGATGGTCCAAATAGCCTCCATCTTGAACGTGGGTACCCAAAGAAATTTTAAGACCTTTATTTCTAGAATGGGTCTGAAAGTTCCCTCCCTATTCTGAGCTACAAACAGATTTGAATACAATCCTTGGCTTCTTTCCAACTCTGGAGTGGGAATGATCACTCCAAAATATTTCCGCATTGGAAAAAAGCTAGTGCCTTTGACTGAAGTTTGGGTACATGTGACTGGAAAAAACATTCAAAAGGAGGCCTGGAGCAAAAAGCTGTTCTGTATCCCGGAGATATAATGTTGAGTACCCAATAATCTTGTACAGATTGTGTGATAATGCTGCCTGAAAGAGGTCAAATCTGCCCCCTACTAGAGCTAAGTCTAGTTTGTGGGTCGCACCTTCCTGAAGATTTTGATACACAGTAGATTGCTTGAATTTGTTCCAAGTATTGCCTGGCTTCCAATGAGGCTGGATGCCTCCACTTTCTGGCCAGAGGAGGATGATATCTGATTAATGGACTGGTGAAAAGAATTAAAACAACCTGGATAAAAATTCCAGACACTGGTAATTATTGCATCCAAGCTAGGAGTGAATAGGATTTATTCTTGGAAAGGGAGAGATAAGTCTGCCCATTGACACCATGTCTACAGACAAAGATTTGGGACCCAAAGCTCTTCTGAGAATCACCAAAGCAACATTATTTGCTTTAATGCAAATGATTTAAAAAATTGTCACAAATAAAAGAATTAGCAACTTTGATCATTTTAAGACACTACTGAATTTCCTATAAAGAGAAGCTTCTGAAAAAAATTGCTACAGTGGCCACATTTTAAGACACTACTGAATTTCCTATAAAGAGAAGCTTCTGAAAAAAAATTGCTACAGTGGCCACACTCATTGCTGGCTATGGAAAGCCTCTAGCTTTCTATCCATGGGATCATTAAAAGAGGTAATATTTTCTAAGGGGAGAGTAGTCCTTTTAGCAAGCATGGAAATAGTTCAATTTACCTTGGGAATAGATTCCCAAAGTTCTATATTTCCATGAGGAATTGGAAAAATCTTTTTTAACTCTTATTTTTAACTGAGTAGATGACACAAAAGAGAGAGAATACTCTTTTAGAAAACCTACAAAATTTCAGAAGGAGGCTTAAATAACATCCAGTTGTTTTATTCAATGTTTCCTTCTGTAGGAGCAGGGTTTTTGAACTAACAAATTATGTAAAATTTCTCACAGAAAAGTGTGCAGATAATTAATCCACATCCAATAAAGGATCCTGACTACCTGACAAAATAGACACCTTCTGAAGTATCTGAATCTTTCACATCAAAATCCTTAAATAGAGTTACTGATGTGCTGCTTCTGTAAGATATACAAGATTAACTGAAACACGCTGAATAATCACCCTCTGTGAGCAAACTCTTATGTTTGCTCTGTGGAGGAATAGATGCCAAAACTTAACAAATAGTGGAGTGCAAATATTCCTTAAAATCAGGAGAGACATCTAAGTGACCTACCCTACACTAATAATGGCCTCTCAGTCAGCACACATATAACACAGTTCCCCAAGGCCAAAACTGACTTCCACACAAAGAATGTAAAGAGACAGTATCCAGGAGCAACTAAGTTATAAAGTGCCCCAAACCTGCCAGAGAGAAAAAACTGTGTGTATTGTCCCTAGGCTATGTGTAAAATTAGCATACCAATAGCCTGTGGGCTATGTGATTGCTCTTCTTCACCTACCTGTTAGAAGTCGCTCCACCATTCTTAGACAGCTGCATTAAACCTGTGTCCAGTACAATAGCCCATCATGGTTAGTAGAGAACTAACCTAGGACCTGAAGCAGGAGAATATCGAAAGGCCAACAGGAGAAGGCTGAAGTATAAATCCCACCAACACATGAGGCAGACTAGTGACAAACTTCTAAGGGAGAATTGCTATCATTGCCAGTTTACATCTGTAACCCTTTTCCCTATTACTAGTTATTTGGGGTGGGGGGGTGGTAATGGGTCTCACATTGGTCTGAGAACCCCTGAAGAGCACTTAAATTTTCATCTTCTCCTGAGGAGGCAAATAAAACTGAGGTGAACAGAGAAGTTGGAGGAATTAAAGGTTGCTGGTATGTTGGGTATTTTTTGCACCCTCCACATGGACTGAAGTTTAAATATGATGGCTTGTAGGCTCTCACCACCTAATGAAAGAACAAGGGATTAACCAAAAAGAGATGGTAAATAAAATATCTTACCTTTTCCTCCATTCCAAGGGTTTGATGAACAGTTATATCTAAAACTTCTTGGGAAGCTCGAGTCCTGTTTAACAAATATTAAAAACAAAACATACAACGTTATTTTAGCAAAATATAAAACATATCTAAATGCTTTTATCAAGAAAACTAATGTAAAAACCATTTAACCCAAAAGAGATAGTAAATAAAATATCATACCTCTTCTTCCATTCCAAGGGTTTGAAGAACAGTTCTATCTAAAAAATATTCTGAAGCTTGAGTAAAGAGATCTGTTCAAAAATATAAAAAAAACATACAAAGTTAGTTTAGCAAAATATAAAACATATCTAAATGCTATTATCAAAAAACAGAAATGTAAAAACAGTTTAACCCAAAAGAGATGATAAAGAAAACATCTCAACTCTTCATCAATTCCAAGGGTTCAATGAACAGCTCTATCTATCTAAAACTTCTTGGGAAGCTTGAGAGCTGTATAAAGTATAACAAATATAAAAAAAAAACATGCAAAGTAAGTTTAAAAAAATATAAAAGATATCTAAATGCATTTATCAAAAAACACAAATTTAAAAATGGTTTAACCCAAAAGAGAAGGTAAATAACATCTTACCTCTTCCTCAATTCCAAGGGTTTAAAGAACAATTCTATTTAAAACTTCTTGGGAAGGTCGAGTAAAGAGATCTGTTTTAAAATTTTAAAACAAACAAAGATATATATTTAATTTATATATAAATTCCCCAGTTTTCCATAACCAACACTGTTATAGAAATACACTTTTTACCTCTGTGATTACCTTGTATCTAAGCCTCTGCAAACTTCCCCCCTTATTTCAGTTCTTTTGACAGACTTGCATTTTAGCCAATCTGTGCTCACTTCAGGGTAACTTCACGTGCATGAGCTCAATGTTATCTTTATGAAACACATGAACTAATGTCCTCTAGTGGTAAAAATGCAATCAGATTAGTCTTCAAGGTCTAAGAAATTAGCCTATGAACCTCCTAGGTTTAGCTTTCAACTAAGAATACCAATAGAACAAAGCAAAATGGGTGCTAAAAGTAAATTGGAAAGTTGTTTAAAATGACATTCCCTATTTAAATAATGAAAGTTTTTTTTTTAGACTTGACTGTCCCTTTAAGTAAGAATGCTAAGAAAAAGACATGTAAATGCTACATTATCACTTAAAAGATAAATACCTGAAACAACAAGTGGCATAGCTAAGTACAATCTACATTATAAAATAAAACACGCTAAAAACATTTGTAATTCTGCAGCTATATTTTCCATAAGTTTACCTGCTCTTTCCAAAGAACCTAAAGTTAACCATTAACCAGTGTGACATCACCTCCCCTCTCCTCCTACACCATCTTACTACGAAGAGGGGAAGCATCACTCTGCTTGGTACCTCTTGGGTCCTTTCATTATTAAAATAATTAAACAGTTCTTTAAATCTTTACACAATTAATAAAAAGCAGTAGTTAAAAACGTATTAAAGGGACAGTCAAGTCCAAAAAAAGCTTATTGGATTCAGATAGGGCTAATGCTAATTTCTAAGACCTTGAAGGCCGCCTCTAATCTAAATGCATTTTGACAGTTTTTCACCACTAGAGGGCGTTAGTTCATGTGTTTCATATAGATAACATTGAGCTCATGCACATGAATTTACAGAGGAATGAGCACTGATTGGCTAAAATGCAAGTCTGTCAAATGAACTGAAATAAGTGGGCAGTCTGCAGAGGCTTAGATACAAGGTAATTACAAAGGTAAAACGTGTATTATTATAACAGTGTTGGTTATGCAAAACTGGGGAATGGGTAATTAAGGGATTATCTATCTTTTAAAGCAACACAAATTCTGGTGTTGACTGTCCCTTTAAACTAAAATGGGTGTTAATAAAACAATTAGGGGGGATTTAACAAGCAGCGGATGCTGCTCTCTACCCCCGAAGTTTCCAGCTTGCTGGAAACTTAAGTTAAGAAGCAGCGGTCGTAAGACCACTGCTTTCTTAACTTGTCCGCCACATTTTTGCATTGTACTTTAGTTAGTAAAAAGGATTCTAGTAGAAGTTATAATTGTTTTTAAGGGGCATACCCACATATGCTGAAAGTGCCCGTGCACCAGCATTAAAACACCACACCTTCTCAGAGAGTCAGCAGTAGCTTGTATTAAACCATTGGTTTTCAAACATGTCCTCAGGCCTCGCTAACAGGCCAAAATTTAGGGATTACGTTGGGTGAGATCAGGTAAAATAACCATGTTTACTAATCAGCTAATTATTTCACCTGTGCTACAGTTCGGATATTCAGAAAATCTGGCCTGTTAGGGATTCCCGAGGACAGGTTTTAAAACCAGTGCATTAAACTGATGCAATTTACACCACTAATATCTCTTTGGTCCAGCATGGTGTTTAAATGCTGATCTTTTAGTCACACGTAGCATATGTGCGTAAAAAAATAATACTTTTACTAAAAATATTTTTGCTAATTGAAGGATATAACTTTAAGGGCACATGTAAAAATAGTTCTATTTAAAAATGAAATGCATTCAGGCACATTTCAGTTTTGACCGTTCTATCCTTTTCAGGGTTCAGGTTTCACAGGATTTTTTTCATCTTAAACAATTTAAAAGTAATTAAAAAAAATATAAAATAAATGTTAAAATAAATATGGAGATATTGGGGCCGATTTATCAAGGTCTGGAAACAGCAGTTATGAAGCAGCGGTCTTAAGAACACTGTTCCTTAACTGGTCTGCTGCCTCTAAAGGCTGCGGACAACAATCCGGCCGATCCTATATGATCGGGTTAATTGACACTGCTTGTGCAATATTAAATGCCGACAGTGTATGCTGTCGGCATTCAGCAATGTCTGGTGGAAATTATACGCTACAGCATATCATGTCCAGACATTGGTAAATCGGCCCCTCAGCATTTAACAAAAATCTAATCCAAAAACAAAAAAACACAGCTAAATACAATATAAATTAAAAACATTCATCTATCTAATTGTATTAATATAAAATCTATAAGATCACCTACTGATTTCTACAGAACCCAAAGAGAGACCAAACAGTGTAACAATCCCCTTCCCTCTCCCTCTTCCACAAGCTCTTTACTATTCAAGATCACTCTGCTTGGCTTTCACTTAGGTCTTGTAGAGGTTTATCGATAAAAAAGGAGAATGGTTCAATGCAACAGAAAAAGGTTACTGCTTCCACTTAGAGTAATGTCCAGACAAGAACTAACATATAAATTCCCTATTAATACAAATAGCAATTAAATTGCAATAATATGCCACCCTCTCTCTTATGGCTAAAAAAACAAACAAGCGCTTCCATTAATAACTCTTGCTTCTATGTAATGCGCTGTTCAATGACCTTTTGTGGCGTATCCCCAAATTGCAATATATAACCAAGTTGCTAAGTAGCGTTTATAAAAGTGATACAGACATAGCAAAGTCAGGCAGGTTTAAAAGTCCTGGTTACCAGACAAGTATCTATTACCCATGTATACCATGTATACCTCAGCTCCCTTCAGTGCCCCAGTACCTCTGACCTGAATCCTCCTCAATCCTTCTGTGCGCTGTTCCGGACCCCCGTCCGTCCACACCATGCGGATTCAGCGTCTTCGGTATCGCCCCCTGTGTGGCGTGATGTCACTTCCTGGATTCTGCTGTCAGTTTGCGGTACTCCGTGAGTATACTGGGATTGGAGCCTGAGGGAGCATGGACCAATAAGCAAGCTTGTCTTGATTCTTTGCTGTATAGCTCCTGCTGTCTGTGTGTAACAATGAAACGGTAAAAGGTATTTCCAAATAATTTACAAGTGCCGTTTTGCTATAGTCTCGGGGAACCAAAAGAGTCTTGTCCAGAGAGAGGGTTGTAGGCAGGTCCGGACTGCAGTGCAGCTTCAGCAGAATAACAGCAACTGACTTGGGCAAAAAATGTAGCTCAAAATTAAACAAAATGTCAGTTGCTGTAGTTAGAATAAAAAGTCTCTTTATTGGAAATAATTAAAACATGGAGGGTACATACCCTATTAGAAGGAAAAAATAGACTTGTAGAGGTTTAACCTAAAAGAGGTGTTAAATAAAATAACTTACCTCCTTCCTTCATGCCGAGGGTTTGATGAACAGTTCTATTTAAAGCTTCTTGGGAAGCTTAAAGGGACATTAAACCCCAAAAAATTATTTCATGATTCAGATAGAAAATACAATTTTAAACAACATTCCAATTTACTTCTATTATCTAATTTGCTTGATTCTTTAGATATCTTTTGTTAAAGAAATAATAATGCACATGGGTGAGCGATTCACATGAGGCATCTATGTGCAGCCACCAATCAGAAGCTACTGAGCCTATCTAGATATGCTTTTCAGGAATGAATATCAAGAGAATGAAGCATATTAGATAATAGAAGTAAATTAGAAAGCTGTTTAAAATGGTATTCTCCATCTAAATCATGAAAGACAAAATGTGGGTTTAATGTCCCTTTAAGTAAAAAGACCTGTTTAAAAAAAATTTAAATCATGTAAAGTTATTTTACAAAAATATAAAACATAAAAAGATGGTGAAGAATATTACTACACAATTTGTGTCCTCTCATGATCAATACAATTTTATACCAATGTTGATAATGTTTTTATTAAACAGAACTTTCACTTTCATTTTCAACCCTGCATTCAAATCCTGCCAATGTTCCTGTTTTTGTGTCATTTATACTGCAAGTCTCTCCTTGGTATGTGAATTGGGTCCCTGCATTCAAATCCTGCCAATTTCCCTGTTTTTGTGTAATTTGTACTGCAAGTCTCTCTTTTTTGCATTTGATATCTTGTCTTCATCTATGTGATGTTCAAACCTTGCAAATATTTGTTATGATTCCTAAATGTATTATTCCACTAATGGTATAACCCCAGCCTCCCCCAAATTCTATTGGCTGTTTTTTTTTTTAAAACTTATCTCACCCTGAATCAAATTTTCCCAATTGGCCTTTGAATGTCTTTGATCAGGTCATTACCTAATTTATTGCATTCAGCTGAATGCTCTGGCCATAAATGTAATACTGCTATGGTGAAACAATGCAGGGGTTAGCAATACAGGCTTAGGTAGCAATATTGTAAGATCATCTGTTCACATCTCTTAAGTGAATATTTATAATTAGTGAGGCACGACAAATTATACAAGAATTATACAAGGATTGGACAAGGGATAAGGTAAGTTCTCTTTCAATACTGAGTTTTATACACTGACTATTTTGTAAAAATGCTAAATATCTTCATATTCCTTTTTGCCACCTTTTGTCTGTTTAACAAACTACGGCCTAGATTTAGAGTTTGGCGTTAGCCGTCAAAACCAGTGTTAGAGGCTCCTAACGCTTGTTTTTTACGGACTCCGGTATTTAGAGTTCAGTTACCGACACTCAAAAATCACCCAACGCTCAAATCTCTACCGACAGCTCAAACCCAGTAGTTAACATAAACCGACAAAATAAACATCCACGAATCACAAAACAAATATTACACAAACTACACTTACACTCATACAAACATTACACTATATTTATTTTTCTGATTTAATAATTATTCATCAAAATACAAAGGATCAAAGTTGCGAGATCTCGGGTGTTAGAAAAAAAACAACACAAATCCATTTTGCCTTTGACTTACATTGACACACGGGAAAAGACCCTCATATAGCTACATCTAACTAATAAGATTATCACAAACATACACTCATCGATGCATACAAACAATATACACCACATGACATACACAAAATATTTATTTATTACAAAAAGAACAAGATTTAGTTACTTTTTCACACAAGCTCATGACGTCATTCACTTTACGAGGAAAACCAGTCTTTGAAAAAAAAATTAACAAAATTTAGAGCCTCCATTGACTTCTATGGCGAAGACGTGCTCGTGCACGCGAAAGACAGATTTCCCTAACGCACGCAAATAGCGTAGACCTAAAAACTCCAAATACCAGCGCTAGAAATAGGAAAAAAAAACATGTTTTTCTGCGTTAGACCCAGCTATGATAAATAGATCAAGAAATGACTATTTCCCTATGGTGGACTTATGGATTGTACTTATTGAATATTCACAACAGCATTAAATTGTTTCAGACTTTTATATTACATCAACTACAAATCAACATCACTAGTAACAAACATTTTAAACAAAAAAATCACATTTAAACGGACAAAAAAATTATTTTTAAATTTCAGGATTCACAAACAGTACACAATGGGAAACACCTCTTGTTTACCTTTATTATTGCATTTCATTTATTCAACTCATATGCTTGCAGCAACTGCATATCTACATAGGCTTAACACATGATCAGTCATGGATGCACATACATAACTTTTAGCATTCACTCATACATGTGCATTCAAATGATGGGGGAAAAACACATTACATTCTCTCTAGGAATCACAAAACAGAACATATGGATTTTACTGTACTTTTAACATCATGATTCCATCACAATAAACCATTAGGAATTACGTACAAGAAGAACATCTTTACACCAGATTACAGATGTCACTTTATGGGAAGGAACAACAATGCCAGACCTCTATATAGAAGTCAGCATATGTGGGACACAATCACAATATATACGTACATGTACATAACACGCATCACCCATCACGCAACCACAAAGCACACATTTAGATTTTATTCAGCACACAATAACAATGTAGCACAATACAACAACACAATGAGGATTTCAGAACTACATAGGCAGGTTAATAATATCATGATGTCATTAGAAGATTCAACGATACACATTACAGATTCACGACTGTACCGCCCCTTTCTGAACTTTAACACTCAATACTACAATACAACATATACGTAAATAACAGTTTGGAACAGCATTATTAGGGAGATTTGAATGGGACAATTAAGAAATATTGTCAGATCGCAAATCACTTATATATATAATACTACAGATGAGAGCCGGAAGTTATTCAGTATTAGTGCCATTTGAATGGGACGCATACAATATTGAAAGCTCGGCAATCACTTATATATACAATACTACAGATGGCAGACGGGAAGTTCAGAATTATTATTGCGATTTTAAAGGGACGCATACAATATTGACAGCTCGGCAATCACTTATATATACAATACTACAGATGACAGCCGGAAGTTATTCAGTATTTTTGAGATTTGAATGGGATGCATACAATATTGACAGCTCGGCAATCACTTATATATACAATACTACAGATGACAGCCGGAAGTTATTCAGCATTAGTGCGATTTTAAAGGGACGCATACAATATTGACATCTCGGCAATCACTTATATATACAATACTACAGATGGCAGACGGGAAGTTCTGAATTATTATTGCGATTTTAAAGGGACGCATACAATATTGACAGCTCGGCAATCACTTATATATACAATACTACAGATGACAGCCGGAAGTTCTTCAGTATTAGTGCCATTTTAATGGGACGCATACAATATTGACAGCTCGGCAATCACTTATATATACAATACTACAGATGACAGCCGGAAGTTATTCAGTATTATTGAGATTTGAATGGGACGCGTACAATATTGACAGCTCGCCAATCACTTATATATACAATACTACAGATGGCAGACGGGAAGTTGGGAATTATTATTGCGATTTGAAAGGGACGCATACAATATTGACAGCTCGGCAATCACTTATATATACAATACTACAGATGACAGCCGGAAGTTATTCAGTATTATTGAGATTTGAATGGGACGCGTACAATATTGACAGCTCGCCAATCACTTATATATACAATACTACAGATGACAGCCGGAAGTTCTGAATTATTAGTGCGATTTGAAAGGGACGCATACAATATTGACAGCTCGGCAATCACTTATATATACAATACTACAGATGGCAGATGTTACTTTATCGTTTACAAACAATGTTGCAGCAACATTGATCGATCACATTCGATGCACATTATACACAACTATGCACTTTCATTCATGTTAGCCTGGACGTGTGCTTGTTACTATAAGATCGCGTTTAAGAAATATTGATTACGCATATGATCAAACGTTACAAACATGCACTGTATGTGTGATATTTGACACTTTCACATTGAGATTCATTGGGGGAAAACAACATTTCAGCAAACAACAAAAAAACGCCCACTGTGAAAGCATTCGCGCCGCTCACATACATACAAACAAGTAAATACAATTAGCAATCATTACAAACTCACTACCATTGGACTAATTGTACTATAAATCCTCCAAACAACATGGCCAAAGCATCACTTGTGATCCACATCAGATCAAGTGCATACCTGGTTACGCTGTTTTGAAAGATGGATGACGATGACATGGTAGACACTGCTGGTGCTGCTATTGGCAAACTAGCTGTTGATCGAATCAGGCAGCCTCGGCGGCTCAAACTGAGACGAAGGGGTCGTCTGGTTCGAGGTCCTCGTGTCTACAGGGTGACACCCACCTTGGAAAACATGAGTGACTTTGAGGTTTATGATAAGTATCGGCTCAATCGCGAACAGCTCATTGGCCTTTACGATCTTCTTAAACCTCATTTGGAGCCACGTATAAGAATAAGGACTGCTGTTCCCGCCATGAGTAAGATGCTAAGTTGTCTATCCGTCCTGGCCTCCGGGAGTTTTCAATCCGGAGAAATGTACATGCATGGCCTGGCTCAAGGTACATTCTCTGTGGTGTTTGAGAACTTTCTGGACGCCATGGTACGTATCAGTAAGCAATACATAGGATTCCCACAGAATGATGGTGATTGGAGGCGCCTGAAGCGGGAATTCTTTGATATTGCTCAATTGCCCAATGTCTTGGGAGCCATAGATTGTACCCACATTGCGCTGCATGCTCCAATTGATGACTTGCCCTTCAGAAATCGCAAACATTTTCATAGCCTCAACGTGCAGTATGTTTGTGACGCATAGATGAGGATTATGCATGTGTGTGCGAATTTTGGAGGAGCTTGTCATGATGCCCGCATCCTCGCTCAGTCGTCCCTGTGGAGACCGTTTGAGGAAAGACAAATGCCCCCTGGTTATCTCGTTGGTGAGTATTTGTGCACAACATGGTTAATTAGTTTGACAATTGCCACTGTAGTTTTAAAATGTTAGCGTAATGTTCAGCTATAGGATGCAATTTAACCATTTATTTTTATTTCCGCAAATGTCTAGTTTTAGTTCAATGCAGATATGTAGCATGTCTTACCTTAAATGCTCAGAGAATGCAATGTAACCATTTAGTTTTTATTTTACACAAGGTTTGGTTTAGGAGAAATACGCATATGTAGCATGTCTTAGCTGAAATGGGAAGATATTAGCTAATGCAATTTAACCATGTCATTGTCTCTTTCCGCTAATGTCTAGTTTTAGTTCAATGCAGATATGTAGCATGTGTTACCTTAAATGCTCAGAGAATGCAATGTAACCATTTAGTTTTTATTTTACACAAGGTTTGGTTTAGGAGAAATACGCATATGTAGCATGTCTTAGCTGAAATGGGAAGATATTAGCTAATGCAATTTAACCATGTCATTGTCTCTTTCCGCTAATGTCTAGTTTTAGTTCAATGCAGATATGTAGCATGTCTTACCTTAAATGCTCAGATAGAGAATGCAATGTAACAATTTAGTTGCCATTTTACACAAGGTTTGGTTTAGGAGAAATACGCATATGTAGCATGTCTTAGCTGAAATTGGAAGATATTAGCTAATGCAATTTAACCATGTCATTGTCTCTTTATGCTAATGTCTAGTTTTAGTTCAATGCAGATATGTAGCATGTCTTACCTTAAATGCTCAGAGAATGCAATGTAACCATTTAGTTTTTATTTTACACAAGGTTTGGTTTAGGAGAAATACGCATATGTAGCATGTCTTAGCTGAAATGGGAAGATATTAGCTAATGCAATTTAACCATGTCATTGTCTCTTTCCGCTAATGTCTAGTTTTAGTTCAATGCAGATATGTAGCATGTGTTACCTTAAATGCTCAGAGAATGCAATGTAACCATTTAGTTTTTATTTTACACAAGGTTTGGTTTAGGAGAAATACGCATATGTAGCATGTCTTAGCTGAAATGGGAAGATATTAGCTAATGCAATTTAACCATGTCATTGTCTCTTTCCGCTAATGTCTAGTTTTAGTTCAATGCAGATATGTAGCATGTGTTACCTTAAATGCTCAGAGAATGCAATGTAACAATTTAGTTTTTATTTTACACAAGGTTTGGTTTAGGAGAAATACGCATATGTAGCATGTCTTAGCTGAAATGGGAAGATATTAGCTAATGCAATTTAACCATGTCATTGTCTCTTTCCGCTAATGTCTAGTTTTAGTTCAATGCAGATATGTAGCATGTGTTACCTTAAATGCTCAGAGAATGCAATGTAACAATTTAGTTTTTATTTTACACAAGGTTTGGTTTAGGAGAAATACGCATATGTAGCATGTCTTAGCTGATATGGGAAGATATTAGCTAATGCAATTTAACCATGTCATTGTCTCTTTCCGCTAATGTCTACTTTTAGTTCAATGCAGATATGTAGCATGTCTTACCTTAAATGCTCAGAGAATGCAATGTAACAATTTAGTTTTTAGTTTACACAAGGTTTGGTTTAGGAGAAATACGCATATGTAGCATGTCTTGGCTGAAATGGGAAGATAGATAATAATATTGAACTAGATTATTCTTGTAAAAATAAAACATTTGTTAGTGGATTATCGTGTACACAAACTTTTTTTTGGACTCAAAATACTATTTTGAGGATTCAGTTTGAATTATGTTCTGTTCATCATTTATAGGTGATTCTGGGTACGTGAACCGGCCTTGGCTTATTACCCCCTTGCGTAGCCCGACTGATGTGTCTGAGGAGCGCTACAATAGGGCTCATAAGAGAACCAGGGCGGTGGTTGAACGAATGTTCGGGCTCCTGAAGATGAGGTTCAGGTGCCTGGACAGGTCGGGAGGAGCCCTCCAGTACAACCCAAAGAAGGTGGCTAAGATTTTTATAGCCTGTAGTGTCCTGCATAATATTGCACAACGGGCTGGGATGCTGCAGGGCATCCAGGCACAACGAAACCTCCTCAGAGATGAGGAGGATGATCCTGTTCTAGAGGGGCCATTCCAGGACGAGGGGCTTAATGTCAGAGCAGACATCATCAACCGCCACTTTAGACGGTAAATAATAGAAGTTAGACTGGAGTATTGTCAATAGATGTGAACTCTAGGGAAATGACAAGTAGAGAATTGTGCAAACATGTTAGGATTGTTCATCAAATGCTAAAAATGTGTTTCATTTATTAATATAGGTGATGCTCTAGTCATTGGGTCCTGCAGCGAGTCTTTGCCACCTGGTTTTTAAAGAGGACATCAGCTGGTAAGTATAGATGTATGGACTGTTGCTGGCATGAATTGTACACAAATACATCATATGGCATACATTTTCTAAAATAGTATTTAGTTTACACATTACTTAAAATGTAAATATTCAGCAAGGGATCCTCTAGCATAACTATCCTCTAGCATGACTATGGTTCAATGTCACACATTAGAGGTTAGTTCTGCTAAATATGACTCATCTTCACACTTCATAGAACATAACACAAGATGCTACACACGCTTAGTAAGCTAGTGACAGAAATTGAATCAGAAATGGGGGGTGGGAGAGGGGTACAGAACTGATTCACACACTTGTATTATTAAGTTTAAAAAAAAAAATATGCCATTAGGGAGATGACTTCATGTAAAGACTGAAAGGGGATGAATTCGAAGAATGACAGTGAAGAATTCCCAGACTGACATTGGAAAAAGACAAGATTGAAATTGAAGAATACCAATGGGATCATGTCTGGCATTATCTTTCAAATCTGCTGACCTTGAAAAGCATACAAAGACATGTTCACATGGTAAGTGCCAACTATTTGATAGAATAAGGCTGTGGAGGCATCCTATTGGAGACACTTAGATGATTTTCTAATTTTTAGATTGGTATTTCAGTCCTCTATTTATGAAATGATGAATAAGACACCTATTGAAGATCAACTGTTGAATTGACTTTCAAAGACCATGCATTATCCAGGTTGGTTTACAAATGCATGCTAGTTAGAATCACAGGAAGAATGTTGAATATTAGTAGCTTACATACATTAGTCATACTTAGTTCATAATTCGATATTTAGGTATCACAATCTTAAAAAGGAATACATATTATAGTTGATATAGAGGTATTTGAATGGACATGAAATATTACATTTATGTTCAGCATACATATATATTTATTATTGAAATGTGATATACATTATTATGTATAATTAGAAATTCTGATATTTAATTTTTTTTATTATTACACAATATAATGGTGTATGTTTGTTATTTAAATTTTAAAATTTTAATCAGAAATATCTTGATAAAATTATGCACAAAGTTAGAGCATAGACACAAGATGATTGTAAATGTATTTTATGAATATTTACAACGTGTGTATTAACTTTGTCAAATTTTGTTTTTTAATTTCAGATTGTCATCTGATGACTTCCAGGAATTTTTTTTTGGTTTTGTTTAAAAAACATTTTATTTTTAAATGGTAATAATCAACATTTTATTATAAAATACCCTCTTTTGAACAGATTATAATAAATATCCATATAATCTGTCAATAAAAAACAATTTGACTCCCATGACTGGTAGTCTATTTGACAAGCACATGCATAAGATCAAATTATGCATTAATTTTTGAAAATCCACTGATTCAGAGAATCTTAAATTAAACTATCTTTTTTAAATTAATTGGGGAGTGAGATCCATCAATGCTTTTCTTGTGAAAATCTTAGATGTTAAAATAATTTCGGATATGTAGTCAGAAGTTGACCTAAATTTATTTTTTTCACTTTTAAGAAGGGGAAGTGGTTCACTTACATTAAAGTGACAGTGTTGTTGAATGTAAAATTAATTTTATAAGATCTTGTATCTCAAAACATTATTTTATAAAATTTATAAATTGTTAAATTTATAAATGGTAGGTCATTTAACTTCATATTTTGCACAAGCTAGTTATTGGATGCCATGTTAATAGATTTTATTTTCTAGTGGAGTCATTTAAAGGGACATTTAACTATAGTTATTAATATTATGTAGTTTTTAAAATCTTACCTCTTGGGTTAGACATCACATATCTATATATAATTTTCATTCCCCTTTAGTTTCTTTCGACAATGTTAAATCAACATTCCGAATGTTTTTGTCCTTAAAGGGACATTCACAAAATATATTGTGTATTGATTTTTAAAAAATCATAAAAGAATTTAAACATATTTAGAAAGTACTATAGAATTACATTCAGTCTTTAAATATACTTCGAAAAATATACATCAATGCACGTATCTTATTCAATTACATAAGGCATCTATGTGCAACCAACAATCAGCATCAAAGTAGCCTATGTAGATATGTATTTAATCCAAGAATATATATAATTACAATCTAATGATTGAATACCAAAACATATTAAGTTGTTCAAATATTATAATCTTATCCAAAATGCATAAATAACATTTAGCTTAATGTCCCTCTAAGCTGAAGACTGCAAAATACATCCATTACAATATATATTTCAGTCAGTGTGTAAAACAATCTTCCTTGCCTTAAAACATATAATCTGGTGACATTAGTTAAATTCGCTGTAGATTGGCTAGCTGAGGGGGAATACGTTACATATTATAACCTGGAATCAGAAATAGTCTCTCCTTACGATCTCAAGGCAATACTTCATACAGATAAAAAACTAATCCCTAAGAATGTCTCTAAACTACTTACAATTAAGAATGTTATCTTAGCCTGGCAGAAATTCTGTACACTTTTAAATTGCCAATATCATATTTCGAAATAATGTCCTATCATAGGTATGCCGGACTTTCTACCCGGTCTTTCAGACCCGGTATATAAAAAATGGAAGGAGAAAGGATTAAAGAGATGGATTCAGCTTAAACAAGAAGAGACAATTTACATAAAATCATTCCCTGAAGTTATGAACGAGTTTCAAATACAATCTCAAAAATGTTATGCCTATTTACAGAGCAGGAGTTATTTCAGTCAAGTGTTCCAGACCCCCGGGACAGAGTGGGAGTGGATAGAAATAGAATCTGGATTAAAACTATACAAGGGGGGGAAAAGATCAATTTCTATATGGTACAATATGTTATGTGATAAATCTGGGCCATTGCAAGTTGAAAAGATCACAACATATATTAATAGGCTTTTCCCACAGACACAAGCACAAGACATTAGAAAATGTTTTAAGATGTTAGAGTCTGCCACGACAGTGTATAGTTGGAGGGAGTCACAATATAAATTACTGAATAATTATTACCTAACCCCTGACAAGATTAATAAATGGGCAGACATAGTATCACCCTGTAAATGTTATAAATGTAAAGCTGAGAAAGCTGACATCAAACACTGTCTTTGGGATTGCCCTAAGATTCTTCAGTTTTGGGGTAAAATTAATTACTGGCTCAATAAATTTCTATGCTCCAGAATATCCCTGACTGCAGTCAACGTTTTTTTGTTATATGATGTAGGTGAAGACAGAGCAGATAAACTTCTTGTAAACCTGGCTATCTTGGCGGCGCGTAATATAATATTTAAAAAATGGAAATCGACGGTAGGGCCTAGCCTGAAAGAATTTATTAATAGTATGAATATACAGATGACAATAGAGCTATTTAATATTAAACCTTATTCAGAAAAAAAACTTACAGTCTTTTTTGCAAAGTGGTTAAACATAATCAGGGATAAACCATTAATAGCACAAAAACAATTTATATCACCTCTACAAAATTCTCCAGAATTCATGTTACTCATGTTAAAGAATGTTCTAGCCCAAGATTGGGGCTAAGCTATGTCAATAACCTGAAAAACTTTGGCTACAGGGGGTGATAACCAGATGTTGGAGGTGGGGGGCGGGGGGGAGTGGGTTTTTCCTTTTTTTTTTTTTTTTTTTTTCCTTTCTCTCCTTCACTTTTTTTCCTTCCTTTTCCCTTTTGTCTGGGGTTTGTGAATAGATGTTTGATTTAAACTTGGAATTAAGAAAAAACCCAGTAGTGTTTATAAAGTGCAAAGGGCTTTTGAACAGCCAAAAGGCTTGCTTTTGTTAATTAATTTAATATCTTGTCTGTGTGCCTCTCTTTTTTTTTTTTTTTTTTTTTCTGCATTGGCCCTGCGTGGTGCAATTCATGAAATATATTTTTGTTTATTGTACACTACTGGTTACGAATAAATAAATTTAAGAAAAAAAAAAAAAAAAAACTAAAAAAGAAAAAAAAAAAAAAAACAATCCAGAAGTTAATCTAAATATGCTTTACTCATATGTTATACTAATTTAGCAAAAGGAAGGTGCCTAGGTTTATGATTTTTCAAGCATTATTGTGAAATGTCTCTTTAAAGGGACATGAACTCAAAATATACTTAAAAGGAGACAGTTAAAAAAGTAATGATTTATACATTCAGAATGAGTATTCTATTTTAAGCAACTTTATAAATTGTCTCATATTATCAATGTTCCTCGTGATGTTGCTATCATTACTTTAAAAATAAGGCATTAAATTGATTATTTATTTGCTTCAGTACTCTGGACAGAACTTTTTTTTTTTGGTTGGATTAATTTCTCCAACAATCATCAAGGACAACCCAGGTTTTTTTCAAAAATTGTCCGTAATCTAAAATATCATTATTGATTTGCTATGAAAGATAACAAGATAATTCTTAACATTTGAGAATCGGATTAAATTATAAAGTTGCTTAACATTTCATGCTCAATCTGAATCACGAGCGCTAAATTTGTTTGGACAGTGTCCCTTTAAGAGATTTAAAGAGTGTATTTACTTCTCTTCTTATCTTGACATACTTTGCTTGAAAAGCATATCGAGATAGGCTCAGTAGATGAAGATTGGTGGATGCACAGAGATGCCTTATGTGATTGGCTCAACCATGTGCATTTAAATTTCTTCTGTTGAGGATATCTAAATACAAAGATAAATTGAGTTACATTTTAAAGTCTAAACAATTTTCTTTCTCTACAGATCATTTGATACAATTGTTTGTTTGTAATGTCTATTTAAAAATAAAGACGCCATTGCACAATAACATATATGAGCAGTTCAGACAAATACAAGCTCGAGGTTTATTTACTAATAACAAACAAACAAACAAACAGTTTAACATCTATAAACAGATTATCCAAGTTACTGATATTATAACCTGAATTTGAACATTCAGAAATGTTGCGTGGGAAACAGATCTTGAAACACCAGATTTGCATCTTTAAACATTAGAGTCTAATGTCACGCAATAGCACACAATCAATGTGCATTCTAAAATACATTTAATAGAGCAATGTCAATACTTCACAATAAGTCAAAAAATTGATTTTATGAACAATAAAGACATACAATATTAAATGTGTATTTGTATTAAAGAAACAGACCGTTATTAAACCGAAAAATGTATACAACATTTAATAATGTGACAGTATTAGATTTTAAAGTTAATTTAAACATTAAGATTTTATGGATCACGGATATTAAATCTGCGTCATACATATCCGCATGACAGGCCCATGAGTTACAAATAAGTCTACATGAAAAATGAAGTAACAGCACCACCAGGAGGTATGTGTAAGGAAGTTACTAAGATATGAAACATTAAGGAACAGCCAATCAGAGTTCATCACACAAACACAACTTGAGTCAGGATGGTCTCACAGACATTCTAACAATATTTCAAACATTTATCCAATCAGATGTACAGATAACTTGTCCCATGGTGCATCTCATGTTTACTTCACCATATAAAAGTCCATTACACGTTGCCATCTTTGTCAGTTCTCTAATGCCTGCAGGCAGTATATATTATATCCCTACATATATTCTACAACCCAGCAGGCATGTCATCTCCCAGGTTCACCAAGCAGGAGAGCACTGCACTGGTCCACGCCGTCAAGGACTTTTATCCCCAGCTGTTTGGGAACAAGAGGAGGTCGACAGATGCGCCTGTTAAGAAGGCCCTCTGGGAGTCTATCACCAATGTGGTTAAATTAGTGTGTGGCGTCCAGAGGAGCCAGAATCAAATCATGAGGAGATTCGGAGATATGAGGTTGCGCTTGTCAAAAAAAGTCAACCTCATAAGGGACTGGGTACAAGCCCGTAAAAGAGGGGGCCAAAGAAAGGCCCCGCGGAAACTATACCTACTCCCTTATGAGGTGACTTTATGCAAGCTCCTCACTCTCCGGGTCCCCAAAAGATTTGGATCCTCGCCATCCTCAGCCTCCTCTTCTTCCCTCCCAGCTGCGGGATCTGAAAGTCCTGACGCGGGGGTTAGGGCAGCTGCTTCTCCGTTCGGTGGCCTGGGAGGAGATGAAAGAGAATCTGAACCAGGTAACTATCCAACTTCATATAATATCTTAATATTTGATTAGACTTTTAGAAAATGTGTATATAGTCAGATACTAAACCTATAC